>NW_013952416.1:1671287-1699481 GCF_001266775.1 Austrofundulus limnaeus | reverse complement strand
TTTTTCTTTACTTTTTTGCCCAAATCATCAATATTAAAACAATAAAAGGCTTGAACTACTTAAGTTGATGTGCAATGACTCTAAAATACCATATATGAAAGTTTAATGTTTATCAGTACATTACAGAAAATAATTAACTTTATCACAATATGCTATTTTTTTGAGAAGGATCTGTATAAGATCAATATAAAAAGTCGTTCATTTAGCACCTTCTGGCCTCATGTCAAAAAACACAACTATAAATAACTCATTACCTTTTATTACCTCTCTGAATGGTAACATAAGCTCAGTGTTTCAGTAAGACACCAATGTGACAAATGTCAGCCAGAGGTGAACAAGGAAGTAAAACCATAAATATTTAGTTTTTTATTACCGTATTTTTCGGACTAAAAGCCGCACCGGACTATAAGCCGCACCTGCCATTTAAAAAAAAAAAATCCACGAACATTAACATATAAACCGCACCGGACTATAAGCCGCACCCCCAACATAAAAAAAAACAGTACACCCAAATTTGCCGTCAAAAAAGTGAATTCAACATCAAAACATAAAAAGCAAACCTTTAGGAATTAAAGTTCGGAGGAATCCGGTTCATATAATTGACCTTATTTTGGTAGTTTTCTTTAACAGTTTCTGGTCTAACAAAACACCTCATTCATCTTCCTCCGGTGCACTAAAACCATAGAAATCCTCTTCTTCAGTGTCGGAGTTAAACATGCTGAGAAAAGCTGCGTCACACAGCCGTATCTGTTCAGTGTTGCTTTCTGTGTCGCTGTCCTCCTGGGGTAATGCTGGCTCTGAGGCTGTGGTGGGATAGCCCTCCCGCTCCAGCATACGTCACTGCATGGGATTCCTTCCCCGGGGAGTGCAATGAGGAAAAAAAAGTCCACGGCTCTTCACTCGACGTTTATCCACAAAATGGTCCTGGATTAAGCTCCAAAGTTTTTATCAGTCAGATTCCACCGTGAAAAATGTCTGTTTTATCCCCTTTTATGAGTTTTTGGCCATTGACTATCTTTAAATCGCTTCCTGGTACAACAGTCGGCTCTGGAAGCGATTGCTTTTTTCTTTTTTTTTCTTTTTTCATTTCTTTTTTGAAGCGAGTGGTTGAAGCAAATGGAGCATAAGAGCCCCCTGGTGGCTGAAGAAAAAAATCCATGTATAAGCCACACCGGTCTATAAGCCGCATGGTTCAAAGTTCAGGAAAAAAGTCGCGGCTTATAGTCCGAAAAATACGGTAACTCCAAACTTAATCTCCAGATAGAGATATTCCCCAACTTTTTACTTTCATCTGTCAGTTACTAGCTGTTGCAGTAGACCAGTAATTCCAATAGGTGGGGTTGGGACCCATAGTGGGGTCCTGAAACATCAAGGTGGGCTCTTGAAAAAATTTCATAATTAATTGCATTTAAAAATAACTACTAATAATACGTTTTTTGCTGTAGTTGTTACAGAAGAATGTGGTTAGTGTACTTAAAGTGGACAAAAGAATCAATGAAAATTGTTACTATGCCCTTCTTTATTTGACCTGATACCAATTTTTACCAACCAAAAACAGTTAGGGCACATGTTTCTGCTACTGTTATTTTTAGGTTTAAAAGGTGAAAAGTTTGTGAACCACTGCTGTAGACTATTTAAACACAAGGGTTGTTTTGGACTAATGTACCTGAACTCCTGACAGAGAGATAAGGAGTGCAACAAAGGTATTTTTGCTTCAAAAATAAACTTATCATTGTAGGACCTAAAATAAAGTAGCAAAGAGGTACTGATCATTTCTCTGATTGAAAAAAAAAATAAACTGTTCTGCTAAGTTGTGGACTTAAACAAAAAGTTAACACAACAAATCTACTCAATGTTGCAATCATTGAATTGCACTGGGTAATTGATTTTAGAGTTGCTTCTTGTTGTGTGGGTTGGAGGGTGGGGTGAAGGTGGGCATGATTTTATGTTTGGAGAGTGGGGTGTTTTATGTATTTTTTAATTGCAAAATGTTTTATTTTATATTATTTTTATTTTTGTTTTTTTTCTCTCTCTTACTTCTATTTTACTGTTGGGTGTTGTTTTGTTTTTACTGTTTGATGGGACCATAGATATAAATTAGCCTTAGGCTAAATCTGGTGCAATGCATCAAATTATGTTTTAATTACACACTGTCCCAAACAAATAAAATCATTCATTCATTCAATCATTCATTCAAAAGTCATGTGGCATGCCACATATTTCAAGAGAGATAAATTATCACAGTTACAAGGAGAGCAGAATGGTAAAACAAGGAGATGATAAAAGTTGAAAGGGCAGCAGTTGAACAAGGCAATGCTTTTTGCCCAGCCATTTTGATCTATGRCAATCAAATGCTGGTGAAACTGAAATCAACCAGGCTTGGTGGAGACACACACAAGGGAAGTGGAACAGATTGAGTGTGACACAAGGAGGGAGAGCACTTTATGGTGGGACATGCTCGATGTGGGAAATTAATTAGCTCCCGGGCATGGTGGAGGCAGTGCGCTGAGGGCACAGGCATTTTCCCAATCAGCCTCTGATGTGATGCAAGCCAGCTGACACTCAACATTTTGTGGCACTGTGTGCTCATATGGTTTTATGCGATTGTGCGAGTGGGTGTAAAAGAGAGGGAGAAGCAATTATCAGAGCCTGGAATATTTAAGCCGTGAGGTAGCAATAATGCAACCGAAAAATATGACTTTGATGTGTTGTGGTGGTCTAGAACTGGTAAACAAAATACAAATACGCAGTCTGTTTGAGCAGTCTATGTTTGATAACCTTGGGCAGGAGATGCAATGTTTGAAGTGGAGACAAAGATTGGAAAGGTGAGTGAATGACAAGAAGAGTGAGGGGAGAGATCGAGTGATGGGCAAGGACAGATAGACGGAATGAAGGGGTGATAAGGAGAGATGGAGCTATCACAGAGATGACCTACAGACAGCTTTCCTTCACGAGTGAAAATAGACCCTCCTCGACAATCCTCACGCATTCACAGCAGGACTGTTGTTATCCAAAGATTCATTCATCAGGACTAAGTTCGAGGCTGAACAGCTGATTTGTTGGCCGACAAATTAGTCTGATTTTTACCATCATTATTTCTAAATAGCGAACACTGGCCACACTTGAGCTCAAGCAGATTCAAAGACTAGAATATTTACAGGCAATGCAGTGCTTTTATACCTGACACTACAACTTTGGTCTGTCCGATTCACTTAACAGGGATTCTTTTCATGACGGGGAATTCATTCAAAAGATCACTGACAGAACCCCAAAGGAAGTTGGACAGAATATTAAGCTAGTATTAAAGAAAAAAACTATTGACTAGGGAAAGTGTTCAAACTGAGTTTTGTCTTTCAGAGACATTAGTTACACAGGAAAGCAAACACAAAATGTAGCAGTAAGTTTTTACAGATTTCTTTCATCATAAGTTTATCTTGAAACATGAAAGGCAGTAGGCTCTACATTCCTTCAAGGAATACCAGGCCTTTGATTTTTTTTAAACATCTAGTAGATTTTAATGAAGATGAAGGTTTAATTACAGGCCAAAGCCTACAAATCTGCTCATTAATTGTATTCCTATAACTTGAGCCTTCCTTTACACTGATTGGTTACATTTTGATGCATAGTTTGTGTGGTGAAGTGGTCTTGCAATTTATGGATGTATAATTGAGTGTCAACAGTAGTCTGATTGATCAAATACCTCTCTCGGTAATTGGAAATGTAGCATAAATGTGGTAACGTAAAAATTAGATTGCAGAGCTGTAGGAACTAAACCAGACTGATCAGATATTAATATACCTATAAAATATATGCCTACATTCTGATATTGACATACTCACAGGCCCATGGTATATATGTGTAAAATCAAAGAAAATTTTATGGCTTCATCTATCTTCTCCAAAGACAATATCAACAAAGTAGACAGACTAAAGGTTCCCATTGCCATATGCAGTAAATGCAGGATATTAAACCTTATTTCAAATCTATAGCACCTTTGCTCCTATGGACCTTTCCTTGGAGGATATTAATCCTCAGCACCCTCTTTCTCATTATTCTTTCCAACTCTCTCATCCTTTCTCCATTTTGAACCGTGCACAACAGAAAAAAATGAATGTTTTTCAAATCTGACATTACAGCCAGAGGGAAATAAAGCTTAACAATTTCTATTTGAAACAAGAGCACGAGCGTGCAGATGGGAGAAAACAAAGAGAAGGAAAGATGAAGATAGGCAGCATCCTACACACTGAACGGCATGTTGCATGCGTCTGACTGGAATTAATGTAGCGTAGCACAGTTATGGCTTTGTTATGGATTATGGTTAATCCTTTAGCATAGGGAGAAGGTCTTAAAGGTAATTACACGCTACTATTGGATCCAGAGGCCAGAAACGGGCCTCTCTTACGTCACGCCTATTAAGATCCAGGAGAAAACTGACTGCTCTTACATACAGGTTAATACAGCATACCACTCTTTTCTAGCCTCATTACTTTTAAAGCTTTAATGCAAGTATTCAGACCTCATTACTAAGACCACAGTTGTTATTTTAGCTTAAGAACACAAAAAAGTTTTTATCTAATAGAGTACGGATATTGTTACATGACTTTTTCATCACACAATACTAAAATGATAAATTAGTCATCTAGCAGGTAGCTGGTAATTAACAGCAGGACTGTAGGAGTAGATGAAACAAATAGCAGCCACATCACGTACCTTTTTATTTAGGCAAACTGCTGTGGCCACAGTTTTATATTTTCCTCCTCAGAACACCCCCTTGACTCAATTTGAAAACCCAAATCAGCCTTCAAAGTGCCACTAAGTCTGTTTCAGTGCCTTATCTCCAGCCTTTAAACAGTCCACWCTGTCTGCTTTAACCCCAGTGGGAATCATTAACCAGACACAAACTTCCACTGCCGGTTTTTCTGACATAAACCCTCCAAATTGTGACAATTAGAGGACAGTTTGTTTGCCTGTGTTGTTGTTATCAGTTAGAGAATTTAGGGTCTAATAAGCCCTCGAGCCAGCCCAAAAATACATTAACAATTACCAGTTAGTTGCACAACAACTGCAGATAACTGCTAGTTCCACACAAAGAAAGGATCAAATATTACCTAATCTTTATTTCCATCTGTGCTGTACTTTATTTCAGAGGAAATATTCAAAAATGGGCACGCTAAGTGCATTTTATAACAGAAAATATAGAGTACTCTTCAAACTCAAAGCCTAAAAAGACTAAGAAATAATGTTAGAAATTGGAGTTTTTAAACATTAGGCTGAATAAAAGCTATTAAATGCTAAGAAAAGGTAAACTTTGTTCACTTCTGTGTGCATATTCTTCCATTTGTGAGTCCATGTTCAAATATTAGTCTCAAACAAAATGAGGTAAAATAAAATGATGTAGCTTAAGAGGCTTAATGTTTTGTTGAAGGTTAAATTATTTCAAACTTAAAGCTCTGCTAAAAAAAAAGAAAAATAAAGGGGAATGGAAGGTCTGATGGTGGAGAATCAATGAGTTTTTGTTTAAATCTAGGATTTTGATACCAGAAATATATATAAAGTATATTCTCACTAAAGTAAACGATTGAGAAGTTTGTCTGAGATAATTTTTTATGAAAGATAAAATTCAATATAATACTTTTTTTTCAGATGTAGCTTGACAAGATTTAGGAGTGTAACTATTGAAAAAAAAAACTATTATTGAACTGAATTTCATAAGAACTCAAAGTGCCCAAAGTACCTAAGGTTGAAGGTTACAGAGTGTTAGTTTTATGTTTTCAATTTTATACACTATATTAGCTTGGTTAATGAACACAATAAAATACAAAACTAGTGCTAAAAACCTATTGTTAGATTAGACTTGAAAATTATTACCAAGCTGCGGAAAAAAAATCATCTGCTTTAGAAAATTCAGAGATGTTAACACTGAAAAATTAATGATTTTAGAGCAACATTATGTGAGAGAGAACACAAAACAACTGCTTGAGGAAACATTAGCTGAAAGTTGTTAACGTCTGATGGGGACAAAGCAAAGAAAAGTTTATTATTTCAAATAAAACAAGAATCACCATGTTTTTTATGCCTTTTAAGTACTTGATATTGTTCATACGAACTCCTAATAGACCATAAGTCTGTAACTGCACTTAGTCCGGTCTCACCAAAAGCTCTTTAGCAAAGTTTAAAGCGGTTGTGATGTTTTCTGATCAATACCTGGCCATAACTCAAATCACACGTCAGGTGCCATTACTGTATACACAGCACAGTCTCAACCAAAGTGCTCGACGCACGCACGTACATTTTCATGAGCTCAGACGGTGTTTTTGATCAATACCTGGCTATAGATCAAACATCTTTTTCAGTTTATGGCTAACCTTTCCCAAGGCTCATTTCAGTCGCGCACAGAGTAACTCATGTCTTACTTGAGACTGCTGCTTGACGGCATCTATGAAATTGATAAGCGCACTTAAATGCAAAATGACGCTTTAAAACCTTGTTTTTAAACTGCAGCATAGTCAGAAAGTCCCATAAAACCACAAAGTACATTTTTCCTCCTAGAGGGTAACTTTATAGTCAGAGTGAGGAAAACACAACACATCAGTGTTGCAGCTAAAGAGCTCTAGTCTTCATTATAAGGCATTTTGTCAAAATGTAAAAATGGAAGATGACCTGAAAGATCTATATCCTCATGATTACATGGACTATGTGAAAACAGTGTCTTCTCTGTTACAGGTTTAACTTGAATTTCATCAAATCTTTGGACAAACACAACTCGTTTGGTACTTCCTAGTAATTACATAGTCAGCCAACTTTATAAATTGTGTTTTCCAGTATTTTACATAATAACAACATTTTCTGCTGCAAAGAAAAAACAGAAATCAGCACCTTTGGTTCCTGTTTAGGCCTTTTATTGCTGTATGCACTGAGCTTCAAGATCACTGACACAAAATCCTACAAACTGATTTATTATTGACCCTCTCAGCCCACCTGCTCAGTCTTTTCTCATTTATTTGATTCCCTCGCCTCTTTGCTCTTCATCTCATCTCAGACTTCACTTCTCACAGCCTCCCTCACATCCTGCTACCCCTCTCTTTCTTGACTCAGTCTTTTCTCTTCCCTCTGATGTTTGCTTTACCCTCGTCCTTAATACTTCCCCTCTCCATCTCCTCTGCCCATCTTGATCCTCTATAAAGGATGTTCCTGTGTTCTGGGTCACTGTCACAACCCCAGTAGCTGTGTTGACCTTTAACCTCTTTACGACTGGGGTCACCGCCTGTCTCCATGGTGTTTAACATCCCCGTGGGAGGCCATTCCATTATAGGGGTGCGGTGTACAATTCAAAGATGCACATTATTTATAAGGTTGCATGAGGGCAAACCTTTATTTTTTTCTTTAATCTTCGGCTCAGATTGTAAAGAAATACAGGCAAAATCTGCCCATGAATAATTTGTTTTTACTCCTTCACCTAAGTCTCTTTTTATGTTCACCCTCAAGGTGAATTCAAACTACACATTATTCTGCTACACAACACCAACAGATAAGAAGTGAGGTTTTTAACTTGTACAAAAAACACTTTTTTAAAATTTATTTATCACCAACGGTATAAAGGAACAAACCAATGTCAGGTTTTGAYAAATTTTCTTCAACAGCATGAATTGTAAATTGTACAAAACTGTTTTAATTTGTATCTGCTGGAGAAACCGATTAGATGAAATAGTTCAATCTTATTTATTCAAAGTATAGGTTTTACATTTCATTCATCTATATATATTTTTTCTAACTTTTTTTTATAATATATGTTTTGTTTGTATTTAGCCTAATTTTTACAGGCCAGTCAGCAAACAGGAGGAGGAGTTTTGAATGACGACATTGATTTTCTGCGCTGTTTTAGTCTGCCCGTAGTTTATCAATGGCAGCGGAGGAAGTGAATGAAGCCAGTCCGTGTTGACAAGGCTTCCAACTCAAGTTAAATTTCTCTCACAAAGTCTGCAGCACTCATTTACAGCCACTTCTTCAGCTCGGTACGTCTCTCTTCCCAGTAGCGGATGGTTGTTTACAGCGCATGCACTTTCCAGTTAGCTTCTTAGCTTAGCCTCCTTTATGGTCGAGCTGGTGCACTGCATATGTCACAGCCAAGCATTAGCGAGTGGGTAACTCAGATCCAATCGTTTTAAATTTCCACAGAGTCCAGGCGTCCGGCAAGCARTCGCTTCTCAATAGCTAAGAGTTCAGACCCTCTGTACGAAGCAAAGTGTAAAACAGGGGGCTGTTTTTTTAACCAGGCTACAAATTTTAGTATCCAAGTCTGTATGTAAGTCCATGTATGTAAGGATGGATGGATTTAATATTTCTTTTTTATTTTTTCCTATGGAAAATCCATTTAATTTTCACAACTTTTGCACATTAAATGTGACATTTCTAAATATCTAGGTCAGTGGTTCTCAACCCTGGTCCTCAAGGACCCCTATCTGGCATTTTTTAGTTGTTTCCCTGCTCTGCAGTAAATCTGTAAGTTCTGCAGAAACCTGCCAATCACTCGTTGATTTAAATCAGGTGTGCCAAAGCAGGCAAACAACTAAAACATGCAGGATAGGGGTCCTTGAGGACCAAGACTGAGAACCACTGATCTAGGTTGTGCAACAAACTAACTTGTGATATACAGTATTATTTAATTTTTTTACCATTTCCTTCAAAGCATTTTTTGTAAAACACAAGGAAATAAACTTTTTTTATGTTATTAAGACCTTTAGATAGGTATTTTAGTGAAAAGAATAATTATCCTTTGTATCTGATGGCATGACTCAAATTCAAATTTTAGTGAGCTGCTGATYACCCTTAGTTTAACACAAACTTGTTTTCTTCATGAATCAACATTTATAAGACTGCGTGATGCACCGTCTCTGTGAATATTAGCATACCTTGGGAAAGGATTCAGGCTGTATGCAAACAGGAAATTTGTTTCACTGAGTTGGGGTGAGCAAGGTGTTTGAGTGTGTCATTATGAATTCCCAGTGTGTGTGTGTGTGTGTATGTCTCCCTTACTTTTGACAATTTCCCTGTGTGTTTAAACTTGGCTTCAAGATTGCATGCGTTTCCAGAGAAAGTGGGCAAGCCTGAGGAGGCCAAACGGTGAGTGGGCAAATGATACAAGCCCAGCACTCCTCCTCCATAAATTACCAGCTCATTACAGTAATGCACCCATTTAGCATAGTGGGGGGAGGTAGAGAACTATGGGGCTATAAGAAAAAGAGTTTAGAGGTAGAGAGATGCATAGGGGGCAGCAGCAGATGAAGCGTAAATGTCAACAAGGAGAAAAAGTGGTCAGAACAAAGAGTTGGGGGGGTGTGTACAACAGGAAATTAAGGAAGGAAGAAACAGGAGGGGTAAGAAGGAGGAACTAGAGGAGTTTGCTGTGATGTGTTTAAGCAGCTTTTCAATCTATAGATGTGCTTTTCATTAGGTAAAAAATCTATCATCTGTGCTGCTGCAGGGGAAAAAAACAATGGGGAAATATTAATATAGATAGTGGCTACAGCAGGAGACAGAGATATAGACCTTGACTGAATGAGGCAGTAAAGTACAGAGAGGGGGGGAGGAAAGCAAGAGATGTAACAGTTGTAATTGAATAGTGAACTAGAGAGGGCCTGAGTGCAAGCACTGATTAATACAATTCAAATTGATTGTCTCCTAGTAGCTGTGAGAACATCTCATTCTGACTTTCATATTTGAATGTTCAGCATATTCTCTGGGTGCATGACTGCGTCTGTGTGTTAAAACAGAGACCAGATAAGAGGGGTAGAGAGATAGAGAGTGCCCTCTAGTGCTTACTGTTTCTTTTACCCCACCTTAAAAAAGGTGATGGACTTCTGCCAGTTTCCCCAAAATTTCCTGTAATCAGTTGTTACACAGTACTTGAGAAATCATTCTTAATATCATCTCAGATACTTATTTAACATGTTAAAAATTGATGTGACAATTCAAACAGTTGGTAAATGTGTCTTTGCATAGTTGTTTTCAATGATAAGGAATAAAAAGTGCAGAAAAATCTCTCCACAATCACATACAGGAGAAACAGGAAGGCTGTTGGGGAAGAGTCGAGATCTATTTGCCCCTCAGAAACAGAAGAGAAGGATTTATAGTTGGGGTGTGAAACAATCATTCAAGTTAGCGCGGCAGGCCCTGCGTTCAATTAGCAATAGCTTGTCTCTCACACTGATGCTCCCTGCTTGTGAGGCGGAAAATCCAGTCATTACTGTAAACACAAAAAGGCTTGAGCTTTTCAGCTACGACAAACAATTCATTGCTATTCAACCTGCTCAGAAACAGTTGGCAGTCATCTAGAAAGTTGTATTAATTCTGCCAATTATGCCAAGTTCTCAACGTCTCATAGGGGAGATAAAACATTGTTTGAAAATAAGATACTGTTTATTTGCATTTCATCAGTCTCTAATGCATCTTTTCATATTCAAAGACACTTTGCAGCGTCTTGAAAAAAAGATAATTGTGGAGCCAATATGCAGAGAAAAATCAGGGTTTAAATCAGGCCGTTCTCTTTCTGCAGTCATCTCAATGTCTTAAAGTATGTCTTAAATGTCAACTTGTGCACCAAAATGCTAGTACTGCTTTCTATTGACCAATTTCAATGACTTTGGCAGCATCATTTAGATCATTGTCTTATTAGGTCCAATGGAACACAAGGATTTTTTTTCCAGCAGACTTTTTGAAAATTTTCCTCTCTAAAAGTCTAGGGTTTCTCACAAGGAAACAAAAAAGCTTTTGATTATCTAAAACTGAGACAACCACAAATTGTCATAAAAAACGAGTGATCTAAAGTCATGGTGAAGAAAAAAAGTTACCACGTTGTTTTATTACCATTTTTCCCAGCTGCAACAAAAGGTCAAATGAAAATAAAAATTTGACTTTTGTATTTAAAAAAATTGTGATAATTAAATTATCTATCCAATTTTCAGAGAAAAATTCAAGAGCCAATATTTTGCTTTCACGTATTTCCTCTTTTACATCAAAGCCATACCTTAACACATGAATTAACATCAACAGAACTCACTAAACGTGGAGTAAAAGAACATTTGGAGGTCAGTTGACAGGTAGGAACAGTGTGCAACGGTATTGATTGAGGCAGATGATCAAACCTTTCATCTATTATGGAGAAAGAGAGGCTATGTGTGTACATGAGGTACATGAATGATTTAGATACCACTCTTAAGTACAGCATATGTGAAACTGGTCTATGTCCACACTCCCCCCAAAAAATAAATAAATAACGTTGCCTCTGCATTTACAAAAATTGGAAAACCTGTAAAACGGAAGTCCGGTAGCCACCAGTATTTGGTGCATAGATAGCAATCATTCTAGTTTGAGAGTAGTGTATTGAAAAGTATTGAAATATCTAAAAAAATAATTTAATTAATTTATTTCTCTAAATTTAAGCTTTCAACCACTTTCAAACCCCAAATATGGTATTCCATTTTTGGGGGCAAATAAACAAACACAGAAAGAAAAAAGCATCCTTAGCTAATGTAACGTGTACATTCAACCAGTCAAAGTTGGATGGACTGATTTTCAATAGAACATAATGGCCAATTATCCTACGTAAACACTAATGGCTCACATTAACTTATTGAAGTACAGGGGTAAGTGGTATGTTCCTTAGTAAAACACTGTGTTCTACCCATTTCGAGTTGCACACGTTGACTGTTTATGGGAACAGAGCACTGCAGCTTGCTCATGTGARGTTGAATCATTCATCAAACCAGAGCTACAGAAGTTTATAAGCCCAAAGTCTGCATACATTTTCTAACGTCACGCCTCAGAGAACGATCTGCAACATTGCTTTTTACAACATTTTACTACCTCACTAAACCGATTTTCTTGAATTTGGGTAATGATTCTCGTTAAAAAGAAATTCCACTTCTACTCATTTACTTCTCTGTCCCTGTTTTGTTTTGCATGCTGGCTCCTACAACGGATCTATGCTCATGTGTAAATAGGAGCACAAGCCAACAGCACCCCCACACACACACATTCCAAATGTAGAACCTGTTCACCTTCTGCATCTCCCTTCACAATCACCTCTGCGGCAATTAATCAAAGCTTGTTCTTTTTCCTCCGCGAGTTAAGCCTGTCACACTTACCTCTCACTCTTTCATCATCCCTCAATTCTTAAAGAGCCATGTGCAGACAATATGAGTCCTGCAGGGGCGGCAATATGACACAACGCCGACAGAAAACAGCGACCTTGATTTAAATCATGCTGGCATGCAGATTTATCACTGTTTAACTTGTCCAAAATGTCTCCTCTAGTTGCTGCAGATCTGACTTGTGTAAGCTGGTTGGCTTTCCTTTGGGAAGGCCCAGAGTCCCAGCAAAGCTCGGCCCGGTTATGTTCTGTTTAGTATTGTTCAGCAGGCAGTCACCATTACAAAATACAGACATAGGCTGTGTCCACTGTAAAAGATCAGGCTCTTGATCCGATCCCTTGGGAGTTTTATAAGAATGTTTTTGGTGCTCAGCCCTTTTCAGATAATTTAAACATTGTTTATGTGTTCACAAATTTATTAATGACAAAGGAGTAAATACAGAAAATACAATACTTATGGTTTCAAATGCCAAAGCATTTAGTCAAAAGTTTATAAATTCAAGTTCACAATATATTTTGTTTTTACATCTGAAAAAAAGATGAATGCATTCAGTACAGTGTCTTTCAGCACCCCGAATATGTAGGAAAACATTGTAAAGGATCAGCATTGTTGCATTTGTGTCTAGCTGCAAAGAGTTCCAGATGCCATTATTGTTTATCCCCTGAGATCCATGCATAATTCAACAAGAATGTTGAGTATCTTTTACAGATAATACAAACACCACATTTACTACACTTGCAACTTTGCTTGTACACATTAGGGCGTATGTGATGGCCATGCAGATCGTGCTAATTCACATGCAAGAGCCTTAAGAAAAGGGAAAAATAACATGACACATAAAATATAGGTAAATAAATTTGGTTTTGATTAGGGGAAAAATGGGGCTTGGCCCAAAAGAGGCTTAGCTGACATATTTAATAACAACAACAATAATAATAATAAAGCACATTTTGTTAAATTTCATACTGTTAACCGATCCTTAACCTTTCCACAAGCACTCTTCTATCTATTCAATCATCATCTGTGAGAAGTATAAGAGGCTGGTTTAGACCTTGTGACAGATTAATAACATTTTGTCCGCTGTTCCTTACAGAAATGAGCTCAGTTTATGAAACTACCAGATCAAAGTGGAGACATGCATCATCCTATCAGATTTAATCAAAATTCTGGCAGTGGTGTCTAAGATATTGCAAGTGACGGATGGATAAACAAACAACCAGATGGGGACCAATTCACAGTCCAAGAAAGAAAAGGGACAAAGAGAAATGTGCATAGGCACAGTGAACCTTAAAGCAGTGAGTGAGCAATTCAGAGATGGAAAGCAGCAGTGGAGGGGGAGGAGGGAAGGTAAGTGGCCTTGTTGCACGAGGCGACAGGGGGTCTGCTTTTAGATGGATGGAACCCAGCTATTGATAAGGTCAGACCTCATTTGTGCCAGACCTTTTACATTTTGTGAAATGTTGGCCAAGCCATTGGTCTGTCAGGAGCAATTCGTCCCTTTGAAAAATGGACTGGCTTATTGAAAACTGTGACACTATGGTAAAGCTACAAGGCGCTGGCTTTGTGCTACTATTGTAATTAGTCATTAAAAAAAAGCCTCTCTGATGTGCCCATGTTACCTGAAATTGCCATTGTTTTGCTGTCTTCATCCTTATTTATTTATTTTTTGTCACTCTCTTTGTAGTTGCTGAAAAATATTTGTCTTGATGCCAGAAGTTGTAGCCACTTTTTTCTCCAAAATTGCAGATTGTCAAGATGAATTGTCAGAGAGATGGTACCAGGCTGCACACTATTTTACACTTGCTGAACATGACATTCAATTTTAGACCCATTCTTATTGTAACTGCAAGTCAACAGCTTCAGAAGAATAGAACACTCCACACTGACTTGTATTACTGACGTGTTACCATATAGTCCACAAAATAAATACATGCATCTTCAAAAATCAAACAACTTAACCTTTCAGGATATCCAATAGTTCTGTATATTGAGCAAGTAAAAAGAGCTTCCGATTCTGATCCAGATATATTCATGATTATGTGGTCAGTATGTATCTTTTGGACAAAGGCCATTTTTTATAAATGGTTGTTCAAACCATAATAACGCACATCTCGGACTGTCCAGTAAACAGTTTAAATTAGATCAGTATCTATTTATTTAAACAATCAATTTATATCCCCGTTTATGTAAAATACAATTACATTTGATTAAAWTAGACATTCACATCACAAAAACATATTAAAAAATATCTAAATTCAATTTTATACATTCATCATTACAGTACACAAATAGCTGACCCTTCCTTCTTTAATTCTCAAGACAAGGACATACAACTTTAGTCCAATGGACTATAACTCTTTACACAACGACACCAACCTGGCACCACTCCAAAGAACAGTTACGATAGCTTTCATAAAACAACACTGCCATCAGTGTTTAAAATATGCAATCCAATTGCATCTCATCCGTCCACTGGTCACTTTTATAAAAGATTGCTGTCTGCCTGATTGCATAAGTTTCGATTTCATTCAACAGCWTTTCTTRGGCCTTTTATAAAGAACAAATCAATTGTCTTAGCAGAAGTAAATCCACCGGAGACGCTGCGCACACAGCATATGGCTGCTAACAAGGTGAGTAAGGGGTCTGTGTTGTTTTGAACCTAATCAAAATTACAGATGCACTTTCAGGTCTAACGCACCTATTTAGAGATGCAGCATAAAGTGGTAATGATACAGTCACAGATCAAAGTAGCAGGAGCAAACTGAAGGTAGCGAGAAAGATGCATGTTAAAAACCCTGCAGTGAAATAAGTTCCTCGCAACAAATGAATTAGTGCTGTATTGTAAGAAAGTACATTTTTATAGCACCTTTCATAGGTATTAATCAATCAATCAATCAATCAATCTTTATTCCAGACACAAAAAAGGTCCATAGTAGAAAAAAAGGGTAAAAACAAAATAAGAGWRAGAATAAAAATAAACATGACATATTCACTGAGTCACAAATAAATGATGACGCCAATGTTTCCACAATCTTGAGAAAAATCTCACTGTACTAAAAACAGGATTTACTAAAATTGCAATTACATTATTGCATGACACAGATAACCTAGACATGCATTTATACATGAGGTTCCTGAGCATTAAATTTTTAAATTACAAAGTGCTTAAAAATTAAAGCAAAAAAAAAAAAAGAACAAAAAACGAAAAGCATATTAACATCATGCATAAAATCTACAGATAAAACAGGGTAGAATACACAGACCAAAATACTAACAACTAGCTAAAATCCTGTTTGTCAAAGAAAGTCTTAGAATCAAGGCTGTGTATAGATTGGAGAAAAGCTTTCCAAAGTCAGGGTACAGCTGCTTGGAACGACCAATCCCCATGGGATTTAAAATGGGTGCGGGGTCCCACCAACAACCTCTGACCTGATGACCCCAACTTGCGAGATGGTGAGTGGAGCTGAATCAAATCAGAGATATAAAAGGGAACTTCCTCATGTAAGGCTCTAAGTTAAAACTAGAAACTTTGAAATTAATTCTAAAAGGAACTGGGAGCCAGTGAAGGGAAGTTAAACAGGTGTGATGTAAGCTTGTTTGTTTATGTGGGTTAGCAATCTCGCAGTCGAGTTCTGGACGATCTGAAAACAGCCCAGCTCCTTCTTGTTTAAACATGTGAATAAGCCGCTCCAATAGTCCAAATGAGAAGAAATAAAAGCACGAACGATCATTTCAAGTTCGCAGTATTGCTTCAGCAATGCTTGCTGGGTAGAAGAATGCAAATCCTGAAATCCAATTTACCATCCCAGCAAACAAAAACAACAGACCAAATAAGAAATTAGAGACAAGAATTTTATGAGCAAATAACCTGGTCTCCACATATTTACATCAAAAAATAATAACCATTAGTTACCCAGAGTTCAAGCAAAGCCATCCATCTCTCACTGACTACAAGCTTGCCTGGTTGGTCTGAGGGGGAGAAAAGGTGAATTTACCCCACAGTCAAGTTACTATGCTTATTTTAACTATCTCTATTAGCTTATCTGTGAAGCACTTAAGGAGCAAAAATTAAGCTTCTTTCTAAATGCTTTAAAAGAAACTCTAGTTGCCTGAGGACACAAAACAGTGGTCAGGAAAAAAATGGGGGATAACCAATTGAGATCTCTGTGCCTTTTTTTCCACTACCTGTGGCTAAGCCGTCAAACTTGCAGTGCATGTCTCATATTCCTGATTCTGACCATGACGTTATTATTGTCTCCACCCGTATCTCCCTTCTCAAGCTAACAGCCTGCTAGCTCTATATCTTAGGTGGCCGTTCGACCCTGACTACTGCCGTATCAAGCAGAGACCTCTGAGCTGAAATCAATAGCTGCTCTGTGGCTAGACCTTGTTTGTCACCCTGTCCCTGGTCTGTCAGTCACCATCATATATGTCCTTCGTTTGCAGCAGTCATAACTTCAGTGAGGGAGCCAACCATGACAGAGCCCTTGGAAAAGCAAAATGTACAATAATTTGTGGATAAGAAAGATAATACTTCATATTTTATTAGCTCAAACGAGCTAGATTCTTTAAAGAGCAGCAACATAGCTGTAATATGTAGATTTTTAGAATAATATATTGGAATTTCAGTTTATACTAATTTAGATATTAACAACAAAATATTTTTCACCATAGTTTTTATGTAATAAAAAAAGCAAACACTTGGAAAACAAACAAGTTTTGCAAGTAGCTTGTTCATAGAATCAGAAACAATTTGATTAAAATGATGCTAAACAAATAATTTGTGTTTGTAGAAAAAAGTCAGAGGAACAAGCGTGTGGGGAAAACAAATGACAAAAAAACACTTAAAAAAGGCGATAATCCCTATATTTAAGGTAACAATAATAGGTTAAGAAAACATTTTTTACTTAAAYGTTGCAAAATTATAAAAAAATAGTGTTGTAAGTTTGACTTATTTTAAGTAACAAGTATTGTTACTATATATTTTATTTACCGTAGCCATGACCTTTGGTTTAATACTGGGACAGCTTCAACAGGATTAAGATTAATCTTTTACACCGCACATCAATAAACTTCAATGGTGTAATTACCAACTGCCTCCTGCAAAAAAGTAGGGGAAAAAAGTCTAATCAAACCCACTGAGGCTGCCCTTATAAAATGAAAAGGATCCTCCCACTCCCTGAGTTTGACTCATTAAATTTTTTTTTTTTCCAATTTAAAGTTACAATATGGTTTCTACCACAAAACACATTTCACATTCACAGATGGTGTTCAAAGGTGCTGCGTCCCACTCCTCGCTGCGTTCGGTCACTTCATGAAAGGTAAATGAGGGAAGTGAATTAATATAAAGGAACGCGAAGGAGGCAAGCGCAGTCTGCAAACCTAATCTCTGTATTACCTGTCACAAGTTCGTAGCACAAGAACGACAGCATGTTCTTAAGTAGCTGGAGCTCAGAGGAACTTGGAGTTAGCACTTTAAAAGAATTGATAAATGAAAAAGAAGAAGAAGAAGAAGAAAAAAGCTTTCGTGGCTCGTTTGAAAAGCTGTCAGGAACCACCAGCAACTCCACTTATCACTGGTTGCTAGCACCTTTCTCCCTGTAGGAAATGCTTCAGCAGAAGGTGGTTGAAAACCAATCCGTCCTTGAACGCCACATTAGAACAGATCTTTGGCACATGGTAACTGACAGTCCAATGTGACAGACTGCTCTTAAATCGAGGCTGTAAAACAGAGCACAGATCCAGTGGCATAATCTCCACTCTCTTTCTGGAACCAGTGAAACACTCTTTGGCTGTACTCGACTTGGATTAACCCTTCTTCTTAAACACGTCATTCCATTTGAAGGCACAGAACTCGAGGAGAGGCTTAAGGTCAGGCATTTGCTTTAAAACACCAGCTACCTATAATTTTCCAAAAACTTCCAACATCATTTAAAGAACTTAGCAATGGTCTACTGTGGTAGCAGAAATGTAAGAATAATGTTGACTCTTACATATAAAACAACACTACAACTTGTGGACTTAAAAGGTAGAAAACGTATAATTTTATCACGACTATATTAAAGTGTTGTTTTGCCACAACATGTCCTTTCTTGTACTTTCAACAAGTCATATTTTCATATTTTACTACTCCTCGTCCTACAACTGTTAACAGAATTACAAACTCCTAAAACAAATTACTTTTTCAAAATTAATGTCATAGATTGGTTTTTCTAGAGATTTCATTTTCTTGGGAAAAATTACCAAACCAATAAGGTTTCTCATGGGTAATTTTACATTGTGTGGTTAAAAATATCACATACAGCCTCTTTAAAAAGGGACATATGCAAAATCCACCCCCCACCCCAGTTAAATGAATTTTGTTGTGCATATGGAGTCTCTAGGAGTGCAAAAAATTGAATTTAGTCTCTCCCTGTTCCTCTTCATTTAGACCACATTTGAATGATTTAAAAGGGAAAAATGCCTTTTGTGAAAAAAGGTCAGTTTTTAGATTTGAGTGGAAGTTTAGCTCTAACATAACTCAATTTTATTCAAGATTTCTGTGTTACAGAGGTTTTTGGTTTCTATCACATGTGTAGCACATCTCAAAGTTCTTAACTTGTAACTTTTAAGACAAAAAAAAGTTAAAATTGTCACATTATAGAAACGGCCAGAAAACGTGTTAAGACAGCAGGGAAGTGTTCATTAAAATGGGACTTCAGATACTCCCAGTACTGACTTTCTGGAGGTTTTTCACTGTTTGCGCTTCTTTGTAAAAGCACATGTGCAAACACCCAGATGACATGTACTCTCACACACACACAATTTCCCACAATGCCTCTAGTCAGAGCATATGGTGGATATGGAATACTTTTTCCAAATGTCAGTGAAGTCTGTTCACAAGTGTCACCACCAAATCCCTGTTGGAATAAAAAAAAAGTCAAGAATAAAAACAGATTGAGTGAAATGAAACCAACTGCAGAGCTCATTGAGATACCAAAAACAGTTTCAACTTTACCATAAAAAGAAGAGATTATTAGGAAAAAGAACCCACAAGAGTGATAAAAAGTGCAAGGAAATACAGACCTGATGTGAACAGCTAGGGTGAATTAAATGTGTCTAAAGATTTTTCTTTATTGCAAGCAATATCACTGCTCGCACTCTCCACTCTCTCCTGCACGCACGAAAACACACACACATACACACTGTCTTTCTGCATGTTTTCATTAAGCCTCCAATTTCTTCAGCCACTAGAAACATTTCAATAAAGTCTCTTAATTAACATGCACACCGATTAGAGTGTCATGTTTTAGAATGGGCAGCAATCTGTCTTCCTGTCACTCTCTCTCATAGACACACATGCACACAAACACACACTTGCACAATCCACCTCAGCCGGTGACTTGATGGCTTTTTTTTCACCTGCACTTAGCAATGGACTGTGGTCTGTGAATAATAAGTGGAAAGAACAAGTAAAGCATAAGACGGGAGCTAGCGGGGGAGTGAGAGGGAAAACGAGGTGTATTTTATTGCTTTGTCTGTTAATGTAGATGCCAAATTCTATTGAGCATTTCATATTTCAACCCCTATTTCCCCCCTAACTTGAATTTATTGATAAATGTACTGGGAACATTTTTCTGAACAAAGCGGGGTCTAATATTAATAGATACTGTCTATGCGGACCTGTGCTATGACTCCTCCTGAACCTCTTTTGCCTGAACAACGACAACCTCATTTTAGCAGACTTCTTTCATTTGATAAAACCTGCTTCACTGCAACATATTGTCTTCTCTCTAACAAACTGCAGGTTTTGTTGAGCCAGACTGTGCATGCTTTTAGAAGTGTGTCTATGCCAGTTGTATTAGTCAGACATCAAGGCCAGTTCAGGTGCATTCAGGGGAGGAGACGTAACAGTATTCCAACAGAAATCATTTGATGCTGTAATGAAGACTTGTTTGCAGTGTTTTAATTGGTTGTCCTTTGTTTTTCACCTGAGGGAAATTACAAAATTATGGGAAAACACTTAGAACTATATTTAAACATTGAATATCATGTTCAACATTCTTTAGAGGTCATAAACATATTCACAATTACAGTTAATAACTGTATTTTACAGTCATATGTATTAGAAATACTATTTGCTTTCTTTTCGTGTAGCAGAGAATCTACGTGCATTACCACGTGCCTTTTAAATTTTACAAAAGAAAACTGTTTTCATACATGATCTACAATATCCATCGCATGAAACTACAATGAGAACATTCAGGGAAAATGTACGACTATACCACACCCAATAGCAAAACAATAAACACAAAAATGAAGCGCTCATGTTTACCTGAGCTCCCCCAGGGTTGGTTTTCTGGCATGAGTCAAGCTCCCAACTGCCATGTTGCTGAGCTTATACCTCTATGAGCCTGCGTAGGTGGGTGTGTGTTTATGTAAAATCTCCAATGAGGTATAATACTGACTAATAGGAAGTAATAAAGGCAATGGTGAGCTTGTAATAGCTGGTTTCCTGCCAACTTGATGGCTTGAAAGCCTGTCTTTGTGCAATACGGGCAGCTGTTTGGGCAAATCACATGAAGGGTTGAATAACTAAAACCATAAAGGACCTTTCAGTATCGCGGCTGTCACATAGGATTTTGACAGGACCAAAAAAAATTAAAAAAATAAAAATAAATAAATAAACGCACACATCAGGTTTTACTGACCAGTATGTAAATCAAAACGTTAAACAGATGTGTTGTAATTAATTAATAAACAAATTATACAACATCCAGTTTATAGTAACTCAACGGTCATGCCAAACTGCAATAATGTGTTTTAGTATTTATTTTTTTCTAAACTAAGTTAAAATTTGTTTATTGTAAGATATTAATAGTTTGTATAAATATTAGCACTATTAGAATATAAATATTAGCACGAGCAAAGATTAGGGAAACAGTCTTTATAATTTTATTTGTTAATATTTCAGTTGTTTACAGCAAGAAACAACAACAAAAAAAAACAGCAGTTTGAAAGAATGGAAATTTGCTTCAGGACAGCAAAGTGTCTGGGCATCATTCTGATGATAAATCAGATATAGATAAAATTGACACCCTGTAAAATGTCAGGTTGTATTTTAATTTTTTGGCACTAAAATTAGTTAATATGATTTTGTCTTACGTGAGAAGTGTAATTTTTAAAGTACAGAATATCTGTTTAATCATGAAAAGGTGGAATGTAATACTTGATGGTTAACCACCTTCTGTTTATGTTATTTTATAAAATCCACAAAGCTTGTTTTATACTGCTCATTTCAGACAACATACATTCTTTAAAACTTCAGTATTTTTTAGTAAAATTGCTTGTGTGGCACTGCTGGGTGGCACATTTCRGGACACAAAAAACATAACCTTTACTCCCTAATTTAACCCAAATCACTGACTTTGGCCATACTTAATCACATCTTTCAGCCACAAATGTTAGGGCGTGGTAAAAAAAAAAAGCGAGGTAATCTATTCTTTGTAGCAACATCAGATAGGAGCTTTAAAATAAACACCTACGAGTTCAGACACAATCAACTCTACATGTTATTCATTTTTAATTACAAGGAGAAATAGGCTTTGCAGAATGGCTGAGTTCTGGAGGTCAACACAGTTGTTTCACATGAGCAGCATCAAATAAAGCTTTTCTATTTGTATTGCATACYGCTTATCAACAAGGTTGAAACACAGGGTTGATCTGCAGAGTGATTTATTTATTTATTTTGCCATTAGATTCATCTTCGGGACAATACCGCAGATGAATATTCTGTCTAAAGAGGAAGGCAGCCTTGAAGCAGTGAACCCAGAAGCAAAAACGTTCAAACACAATTTACTGTTTGCTCTCCTGAGCTCACCTTTTCATTCTTCATCTGATTCCAGGCTGATGTCTCTGTGGGCTCGAYGCCACAAAGCTTCACCTTAAGCCTCAAAGATCCTTGAAAGAGGAATAGGGGAGGGGGGTTGCATCTACATAAATCTCTTCTGCTTGCCACATGGCATTCTTGCCAAGAGCTTGTTGATGACCATGGTCAGCCACAACATTATGAATATCTGCCTACTTTGACACCTCTGACMAGTCAGGGCATGGAAAAAGACCACTGAGATGAGAAAGTCAGGGTAAACCTGGTCTTTTTAAACCATTCTGGACTGTATAAAAGATACTTGACTTTTTCAGCATCTTGAATAGTATCTCTGACCTGCAAGGTATACTGCTTCTGCTAATGTGCATTCATTCTTGGTGATGATAAAAAAAAAGCTGCAACCCATGAAGAATTATTTGCCTTATCTAATTCCTATTTTTGAGCTGTGTTTGTGTTTTTATGCTGAATGTAAACATAAAAAAAGTCAAATTCAACTTTGTTGAATTGGGTCCAAATACATTTGAGCATGTTATGAGGTGCAGCATTTTGAAGGCCTTTATGCATTTCAAGATTCACAATAAATGCAATTTCAAAAAAAAATTGYCATTTATGATGAATCAAACTTCAATCGCAACAAAAGATTGATGTTTTTCCTCAATCAAAGTTAGGGTTTTTCACCCCATCCCCCCAAAAACAAATGCTAGCACAATCAAAATTGGCAGTTGTTCTTAAACAAAACACACAAACAAGACCCCCGGGTATCTTTTGTTTTTTGTACCTGGGTGTCAGGCATATAACTGAGGGCTTATGGTTAAGGTTTGCTTCCCTTTTGCTACTCCTTGCTACATTGAGGCAACACACTGTTCTCACAAGCTGCTTTTTGACGGTACATATCTGAGTAGGGCTGCTCTTTAAATGCAGCTTTGTAGGACAGGTTGATAACAGAAGGAGAGAGGATACGAACAGAACAGCATAAAATGAAAGATTACAATATGTAAAGAGGAAGCAAGATGTGGACAGATCTTGACTACCAAATAAGAGTGCTGAGGATACAAGTGTGAGAGGAATGTGAAGGTATGATGGGGCAGGTGTGAGAAAACTACGAATGCAAAAGCGAAAAAAAAAAACATTGTATGCAATGTTTAATTCTGAAATACCTTATTATGTGGGGTGAAATTTGATGTCCATTCCTTTTTGTWCCAAGGTGATAAATGGGCAAAAAACATAAGCTGCTGTCAATAACAGGAGACCATGTTTCATTTGACTCAGATTTAAACTGAAATAGTGTTTGGCCTTTTATATGGAGAAATACTTTGAAAATATTTTAGATTTGAAACATAAAAGCATGACAAATAAGTCCTTTCCAATCCCAAATGTAATCTCTTCACAAGGACTTCCAGAATAAATGTTAAACAATTCAAGAATCTAGTAAGAGAACCACATTTACAAAACTTTCTGTCTCTTATGGGAGAAAGTTATGACTTAAGGAAGAGTCCAAAAGTCCCAAGCAGATCCTACATGTTACACAAAACAGACACATGATATATGAAGCACATATGCTGTTTTGGAATGAAGCACAAGTGTGCTGACTTAGCMACGTCCTGCTTGCCTTTCATGTTTAAAGACCATGTTTGTATGTTTTTTTAATGATATAATCCTGAACATACTGACATACACACACAAACTACTGGGTTTCTCCGTTTTATATGTGTCACTGATCAAATGGTGACCACTACCCTGTATGATGTGTTGCTGCTTGGCTGAACTGCTGCTTAAAACAAAGTCATGAAGCTATCTGACAAGGCCGGTGGATTTAGCATTACGGTGATTCTGTCAGTCGAGTAATGTACAGAGCTTTTGTCAAACAATGAAGTAACAGCGTGAGAGGACATGATATGGCCAGAGGTGTGTTTTTTTTTAATATAAAAAACTAAATGATCCAATGAGAAGTGAGGAAAATAAAAAATATTCAAAATCTAAACAAAAGTGACCTTTAAATACAAACAGATTTTGCATTTAGATACTCCACTAACCTTCCTGTAAGCAGGAATCCTACCGAGATAAAGACAGGGATGTTCTCCGGGAGCGTGGACGCCATGGTGGAGTAAACCATGGCAACAATGGGAGGTAAATGACAGGTCAAAGGTCAGAGCCAGCAGGAGGAAATGACATCAGCAGGAAGTATGAATAAACAGTGGGGGATTATCATCCAGTACAAGCACTGACCTTGCGAGGGATTAACAGTGGCGTTATCTCTCWAATATACAGATGTAGAAAAATGAGTGAACGACCTTCAAGACAAAGTTTTTATTGTCAAATAGAATTAAATCACAGACATGATCTAAAGCAGAGGTTCCCAACCTGGGGGGCACCAGAGAGCACAGYGGGGGACCACAGCCTTGTCTGGTCAGAGGTTGTGAAAATATCAATAATTGTTTGTATGTAAAACTCACTMAAACAAGTCCATTTGAATAAACTCAACTTAGTTTGTCCTTTTTCCTTTTCCAAATAAAAGTTTGTGATTTATCACTTTATTCTTTTATTTTGATAAAGAGATTAATCTTGGCCTGGACGTAAGAAAAGGGGGCTTTGAGGACAAAATGTTGGGATCCACTGATCTAAAGAACAGCATGTTATTGTTGGTTTCGAGTTTGTGCTGAAAAGTGTATCAAATACTGCAATCACTTTAGTGTAGTTTAATAGAAGACTTTTCAAAAGTACAAGCAATCCAAGTACGTAGAACACATGTCTAAATTATTATTTTAAATCATTATACATAGAGTTCATTAGAAATTAGAGGATATGTACTCCAGTGAAAAACTGAARATGACATCTTAATTAAAGCGTACCTTCAACAGCTAAACAGCCTCAGGCATATTTGGTATCACACTGCAATGCATTACTGTGCTTTGTGCCTTTTGAAATATCTAAAAACCTGCGTATCTTGCAGAAACAGCAACAATTATTTAAAAAAAAGACAAATGAGAAGTAATAATGTTAAAATGTGTTGTCAACATGAAATTAGTCACAAATATTGTAGTATTTGAAGTACATTTGGCAGTCTAGACAGAAATAATTTGGCTTGAAAAGTCAGGATTATGATTTTATTAGTTGTAGCATTTTGAGCTTTGACCATGAATTGATTTATGACCATAACAACTCATCAGTTTACTTCGTATTTTATCAAAAATGGATGTGAAAACTTCAAATGTGCTCATGCAGCCTTGTGAATTGCCAATGATTGATTTCAAGCAATTTTTGTTGAGTTATGGTTTTTGTATTCATAATTGTTTTTTGCAAGTCTCACCTTCAAAAAAATTTCACAGGGCTGAGCCAAAATATAAAATTAACATTTAATTACCTTGAAAGGATAATTTGCAACTAATCAGAAGTTGCTGAATTACTTAAGTAATCAAAATAATAAACTAATTTAATCCATGCAGAACCGCTGGCATAAAATGACTGCTGTTTGATTTCTTTTGCATTTATATTTGGGTAATTCCGTAACTGGAAATGTGTTGTTTTTGAAAGCCCCGCCCRTGTGTCGAGTTGTTCTGGTCTGCATCAAATTCAATAAAGATTTAAGCAAATGTTGACTTTATCAAAGTTAGATGAGTGSCTTTTAATGTTTTTATGAACTTTTGGGCTGATTATGTCCAACTTAAACAAGCTAAAGAGTTTGTAAAACGTTTTTTTCCACCGCTCATACCATCCCATCCAGATAACATGAACCTGTATTCACCTAAAGATGCTCATTAACAAAAGGTTTCAGTTCAACCATTGATTACACTATAGTTTTTTAACAGTAAATTCTAAAAAAAATCAACTGAGTTGAAAATGGAACACATATCTAAAGTAGCTGTAAAAGTAGAGTAAAAAGACATGCACAGTTAGTGGACATCACTCTGAAGGACCCTGCAAAGTGAAGGCTAACTATAGAAGCCACAGCAGGGTATTTTAACTATTAAACACCCCCGGATCGATTCCCTGTGTTACATCAGCACCTTCTTAACCCAGAAGACAGTTCCATTCACACCTGAGAGAGATGAGGAGAAGAGAGACGTGACCGAGCATGGTGCTGAGGGAGACGGAGGGTGACAACGCACAAGAAAATGAAATGAGACAACTAGTGTGAGAGAGAGAGAGAAAAAAAAGGAGTTTGAACATTTTACACCTGTTCATGGACTGTATCAGTGCTACTTCCAGGCAATGGCACAGAGGAAGTGACAGTGCCCCCAAGAGAAAGACTCGTCATATTCAGACACACACAGACAGCCTCGCGATGGAACTAATAAGAAAACTAAGAAAATGTGATGTCCTCACGTCTATAAACAAATGCCTTATGGCCAGCAATAACAGAAAYATCTTCTACACGCTTTCACAACTTGGTGTTATTGGGTCTCACGGGCACACTTAAAGCTTACTGTTATTACGAACTACAGACCTGTAAGAAAAGGGAAGACATTGTATGAGTGAGATGGAGATGGATCAAGTGAACCATTTTTGTCGAAACTTCATAAAACACAGCCTGTTGTTACATTTACCTGGAGCAGAAACATCACTACTAAAACCATGATTACATCCTCTGAAGCCACRTGGTACATTGGGGCAAATACCTGAAAACACATACACCTCAATCTGTATATGAACATATAAATTTGAGCCATTGTCCTTTTTTGCACACACTTATGTTTAAAATAGCAGAGGCACAAGCATTATTTTGTTCCTAAAGTAAACACAAAACATGTGTGGTATAATTTGAAACTGTGTGAGTGGAAGAAGATATTAGCTTGATCTCAGGAGTGGATCTATAATTTATGTGTACTGCCTGTGTTATCCTGTTAGTGTCTGTGTATGAGATCGTAAACGAGGCTCGCCTGGCTGCAAAGCGGTTCGAGAGAAGAAACTGTTCGAGTGTGTTTGTATGTGTGTTACCAGTAAGAAGGAGTAAGTCTGAGCCTTCAGAGTTTAAACCTCCCTCACTTTTCTCCCCCAAAAGGCAAACAGTGGATAGACCACAGGGCTTAGTGGAGAAAAAAAAGAAGGGAAGGACAATGTATGGAAACTAATTCAATTTCAGCCCTTTTTTTTTTTGCTCTGCTCCCCAATCTGCAAACACCACCACGGGCTGATGTAAGGAAATGGAAATCTCAACTTGCACACTGTAAAGAGTCTACAGATTGGAATCCTATAGATGTGCACTCAAGTAGCGGTCAAACAGTTAAATACATTTCCTCTCTGTAGGCTCAAATCTAAATTTTGTACTGGTCACTCTCTCAGATTTCCTTTTCTGATGAATTTTCCAAATTCAAAGCATGGGGAAGTGGTTAATGTTTTTTTGATTTGAGTTTTTATTGGTTTAAGTTCTGTAACAAAAATGGTCACATGACAACTTAAAGTCAACTCATGGCTGGTATGGGGCCCATGCACTTCTTGATCATCTGATTTTTGTTTTTGAAACAGATATTGAAAAACAAAAATGGATGGTTATTGTATTTTCATATTATACTACAAAAATGGAAAAAAGCTTTGTCTTTTTATTTTTGTCAAACTGGAAGTTAACACTGTCGTTCTCAGACCGCTTAAGGTGGAGCTAGTTAAATCAATTTTAATAATAGGTGACTGCCTGTAAGAAATAAACACTAGMTATGTACTTTTGTATTTTCTTAAACTAACTGCAGATTGTATTTTTTTATTAATATAGCTAGACTAGCTTTTATATATTTATATACTGTATCACTGATGACTCATGATTTCCTGGCGTTTCTGGTGCTTTTAGCACTCCAAGAGGTCCACGGTGTGAAAGCAGCAGCAGGTTCCACAAAACAGCATTGAGCTGGCTTGCCAATGGTGTCAAACTTTCAGTTGCACAAAAATAAAATGACGGACCCTTTTTCCATTTTTGGAATACTAAAGGGGCAATATCATGTAAAATCAACTTTTTTGAGTTTTATATCATGTGATAATGTTATACTTTCATAAAAAAAACATGCCCAAAGCCTTGCTCTGACTCATTCATGCATGTTTGAGAAATCCTGCAGCATTTTTAGGAAGCCATGCTGAGGAGCAAAACGACAGGTGGGGACCAGAAAAGCCTTTTGGTACCAGAAACGTGAAAGTGAAAGTGAAACCTAGCTTCTGAGCTCTCAACATTAGTTCTCACTCAGTGAAGCTCTTTTC
>NW_013952416.1:1667347-1669379 GCF_001266775.1 Austrofundulus limnaeus | reverse complement strand
TATATATATATATATTAGCACATACCTTCAGCAAGTTGGACCTTTAAAGTATTAAGACTTTTTCCCCCCCTTTATGTTGTCCTGAAACTTGCTGAGAAGATTGGCAACTGCCTTGATTGTTCCCCACTTCCCAATAATCTTTCTCACCGTTGAAGTACTTCAAAGTGTTGGAAAATTGCTTTTAACCCTTCGAGGATGTGGGGCAGCAAAAGCTGTTTCTCTCTGAGTCGCTGCTGATGTCTTTCCTTGTTGACATTATGTTAAAACACACCTGAGTACTCCAGAAACAACCAAACTTTCATAGAGGTGCTCACACCTGCTGACGGTTAAGTAATCACTTCATTTAATTAGCAGCACCTGGTGTCCTATGTGTACTTAAAATTCTGAAATAGTTTGTTCCTAATCATACGATGCTGTTTAATATGGCCTGTCTTAACCTGATTGAAGGACCAAGAAATGTTTATATGTTGTGTTGGACAAAACTTAAAATTGGAAAAAATAAAAAATAAAAAAGGTAACCTGCATTTTAAAAAATGTTTTAAAATAATGACATGAAAAGTCTTAAACACATCATGCTTTTTATTTTTATTTAAATCATTGAGTTGGGGTCTATATAAAGTGGAACTGCAATATCCTCCTTAATTTAACCTTACCATCCCCTCTTTCACCTCTTTTCTGAGGTGAGTCTCAAAGCAGCTCGTTTTAATACCGTTCCTTTAAATTCAAACGAGGCGCTTCAAACCCCGACACCCTCCAGCTTCCAGACTGGTTCATTCTAGCTTGATAAAGGGAGTTGTGCAAATTTAGCGGCACTTATTTAGAACTTCCATCACAAAATAATTTGCGTAATAGTTCAAAAAAACGTCATAGAAAGTAGAGAAAACTGAATGGGCTAAAAAAAATATGACCAAAACAGAATATAAAGATATCTGTACAGCACAAAGAGAGATTAAATTAAACTTTTCTGCACTCCTAGAGACTCCAAGGACACAACTAAATGCATTTAACAGCTAAAAAAGTACATTTCGCATATGTCCTATTTAAAGGAGATAAATAAACATTAACAGCAGGGATACAAAAGGAAAAAGGAATGTCTTATCGCTGATTTGTTCTTAGCAGTCCGAATAAATTAGCTGTCATGGTTTCCACATTTTATTCAACTGCAGATTATTTACCGAGTGCCAAACAGAGAGATAGTGTAATAGCTTGTTTGCTATTACACTATCAACATTAGCATACTATTATATTGCACAGCATTTATACAGTGTATATTTGTGAAGTTAAAAAAAGGGATAAAAGAAAGATGAGATTAGGACTGAAGCCATGAAAAGATAAACTCAAATGTTTGTTTATGTCACAGGTAAATACAACAACTGCTAATGTCAATTTGGTCTTCATATATTTTCTTTAAAGCTGCAATACCTGCTACGTGTGACATTTTAGAAACGGCAGCTTGCTCTGCATCGAGGGCATGAGATGATATTGCACAGGAGCTTCTGGCACACACATCAATCCCACAAACAATGCCGAATAATAAAAACAGAGCAGTGCCTTAAGGTTAAAAGCAAGCACAGTTACTCTTGAGCTTTGAGGATAGTCGAATGGCCTCATTAGACTATATAGGAAAAAATAATAATCACAAGTCATTTTCATTGTCAGTGAGGTAGTTACCGTGCTGTTTCAGCTGCTTTTATGCTAAGTAACCTTACCTTGTAAAAAACACTACGATACATTGGGGAGGGACTGTGTATCAATTTTCCCCAGTGGCAGGAAAACCAGTTTAAGTACACATCAGCATGAACAAAAGCATGTAAACAAGAACAGTCACACACAAAAGTAAAGATGCACATACAGCCATACTTCATTCGTAGGGTTCTGCTCAACGGGAAGGCCACGGAAGTCCCATCTATCAACGTTCAGTGCATTTAGAGGAACACACCTCAGATAAAACAAAGAGCTGAAAGACGAATGGAACAAGAAATAAAAGAGGAAAAGAGGAAGAAAACTGTTTGGTCTTTGAACTGGATGAAAG
>NW_013952416.1:1619146-1660631 GCF_001266775.1 Austrofundulus limnaeus | reverse complement strand
ATATATATAATAGAAGAGTGAGAAGAATGGAAATTCATGCTGACCACGAGAGCTATGAAGGAGGTGATCAAATAAGAGAATACGACACTGAAAATGGAATGACAACAATAATCTCATGAGCTGACAGATGGGTAAATACAGATGGACAAAACAATAAAACGCACAATCTGAGTGGCTCAATCCGTCTTATAAAACGACACAACGCAATCACACCAGTCTGGATGATGGGCTGTCGCTGTCCCTTTTTTTTATTTATTAGGGCCAGTACCGTTAGCAATTTAACACTTTATCTTCACACATCCAAAACCTTTAATACAATCCTAAAAACTCAGAATCCAAAAAAAAAAAAATACTTAGATTCTTTATTCTGTGTATCTGTATTTTTTCTTAATCATGTCAAATTTGTATTAACTGCATTTTAAATAGTGAACACACTATCATAACTGAAGATTAAGCACACAGTAAGAGGTGATGGAAGATGCAAATTGGATAAAATTGCCAGTAGCCTAGCACAGCTTAAAGTTGACCTGCAGAGACTAACTACTATTACTTTTCTTTGCCAAAAAAGAGAACTTGGCTCCACTGCGACATTTCTGGCTCAGTATTCCAACTAGACGGGCAAACATTCTTCCCTGCGAACAAAAATATTGAGAACTCTGCTGCATAACCTCAGTATCCTGGATCTGTGGCACATCTCTGAGCTCATTAACAAGATGGTGATGGAAATGGTGAGGGAATTTCAGAATCTCAGCTCCTTTAACTTCCGTATAAACTGGAGCCTTAACGACAACCACAGACCAGTACAGCAGCACCGTAGAGGCTGTGGATGCAGGCTGGTGTAACAACATCACAGACCAATGAGCCACACAGCCAGTAATTTTGCTCCATTTTTCATCTTCTGCCATTTTTGCCTTCACAGAGGAAGATATTAGTTTAATAAAAAACTAGAATGTGCAATAATTAAATCATTATTTAATAGGAGCTATCCGCTTTCTGCAAAGCTTAGTTTTTAACATCTGTTTGTTGTTAGTTTGTTGAAATAGTTTGCCTTTTTTCCTTAAAAGTACCAAAACTTCAAACTGTTAAAAAACATTAGTCACCAAACACTTTGTAAGAAATGGAAACGGTATTTGACTTCCATCACTCTCGATGCCTAAAATAAACCTTCCCACTCTGCGACTCCATACCAGATCTGCTTAAGTCCTCTAAAAGCAGACCAGGCTTCCACTTTTCTTTCTTCTCAGTTGTACAAAATCTCCCAGAGGTGTCTCACTTGGTCTTATGTTTCCACAGATGTACACAAGAAGCCATGGCTGATAATGCAAAGGATCATGGTAGGTTGTGTGGGTGAAGAAGAAGAATTATCATATGTAAGGGGTGACAGTGCCAAGGTCTTTGTTTTGTATCTGGATAAAGCAGGTGGGCTACAAGAGACAAGATAAGAGCAGTGACAGACACACACACACACACACACAGAGTGGAGACACAAATGGATGCATGTTAATGCAAATCACGCACACAAAAGGACAAAAAAAGCACAGAGACGACGAGTGAAAGGAGACTAGGATGCATGCCTGTCTATCCAGGTGTGCTGAAGATACAGTATGTGTTGGTCACTGAGGAGGAGAGTGGTGGTGAGATCTGATTAACAATGGGAGAGAAGCTAAGTAGGTTTTCTCATCAGGATCAGCTTTCCAACCCATTTTATAATGATTATGTTACCTCTGAAAAATAAATAAATAAATAAATAAATAAATAAATAAATAAATAAATAACCAAGTCCCACAGAAAAAATGTTTGTAGACTTAAACCAAAGTTAAAGGACACTGTAAATACAAGGGGTCTAAGAAAATATTGATACGCTGAAATACTGCAATATTTCATTTGCCAATACTGTATCAATTCTCTAGTATACTGTATTAATATTTAATTAGAACTAAAAATGTAAAATTCCATGCCAGCAGTTTGTTTTTGCATTTTATTTTAGCATCCAGCCACTTGTTGGCAGCAGTCATCCAGCCATTTGGCTCATCCACCTGTAGCTAGCTCAAATGTTAGCATAGTTAGTAAATGTTAGCACTGAGTACCAACGGCTGAATCTTAGCAGTTTAAACTGACACCCGCTGCCTTCAAAGCTGGGGTTGGGTCACTGTCCTGAAGTGGCCAAATGCAATGATCGTTTGAAACACTGATGGCATTGAAATGACTGTCGTACTCGTGCTCCCCCCTTAAATGAAAGGGGCCCCATGACTGAACTTTAGCACAAGATATAGGCTATTGTTAGTGTGGGCAACAATAATTTTAGAATAAATTAATATTCGAAATCAAAAAGCAGCCAGAAATATATTAAACTATCTAATGGCACATTTGGCCTAACCATTGAAACCATGGATTAAATAAGAAATATGAAACAAATTAAACATAGTTTTATTTTTGGAGACAAAATGGAAATATATCGTAATACATCACCTTGCTTGCAGTATCGCAATAATCCCAATATATTGTATCGTGACCTCTGTGTTATGAAATGTATCATATCACCAAATTTTTGCCAATACACAGCCCTAGTAGATACTAAAAAATTAAATCCCAACGAGAATTTAGCTAGATTTCAAAATTTTTCATTTTTACCATTTCATTTATTCTTTCTTCCATTTTTCTATGGTTTCACAAACCATTAATGATATGACAAAAACACACACATTGCCAAATACCTTTCTTTGCATCTCGGAGCTCCTAAAAATCTGGCAGGAAGCAAAAGCAGCAGTAAAAAACAAGCAGACCACTCAAACATAAGAGGCTTGTGGACATCTCAAATGCACTTAGAGAGGCCATTAATAAAAATAATTAGCGCAGGAGATGGGCGGAAAAAACACGGGCCCGCTTGGCAGATGTAAAATCTCATTTCTGTTATTCAATTTATCAGAGGCTGAAACAGGAAATCCACCAATCACCGTGTTACAGCACAGAGCTCCTTGCAGAAGGCATCTTCATCCTTAAAGGACAAACATAAACGGACACAGACCAGATCAGCAGCCGAAGAGGGACAAAGAGGTCATTAGCAACGGAGAGGATCAGATATCACCAATTCATCTTGGTCAAAATGATTAGAGACAACCGTAAAGGGAAGAATTTGTAAGGCGTTGGCTGTGTACATTTCCGATTTAATGTACTTTTCTGATTCAGGAGTCATTAATCAAATACCAGCAGAATCACACCCACATGGTGTTTTACACACTTGCAGGAATACCTAAAGCTCATGTTCAGAGAGGTCAAGGTGATTACCGCTTCTGCACCTCGGTGAAGTTAGCAACAAACTGCAGCTTACAGAGGAAAGAAACTTTGAGTCTTTACTCTGCAACACTCCTGATATAATCACAAGCTCCTCAGGGAGACGTAACACAATTAGTGTTCCACTTTAAATTCAATCTACAGAATATATACAGTACAATGAACACACGTAGAGCATGAATTTCTACAAGCTGCTCATAAACCGAGTACAATTTCTATTTTCAACAAGCAAAGAGTTAATATAAAGCTTAATTATCAAGCATAACTCATTTTTTTTCTTATTCGATATAGCTAAATTCAGTTTCTTTAATTTGTATGAAGTAAAAAAGCACGTGGACCTAAACTAAAACAAAACATTTTCAAGCAATCTAATGCAAATTAAACTTTTATTTTCTCTCTAATACAATACAGATTATTATAAAAAGAAAGACTTTTTCTTTTTATACCAGAAGGATTCCTGATTTGTTTCTATTCTTTCTCAAGAGCAGACACTGAAAAGTAAAGGATAGGATCACAGCACTGAGTTTGAAGGACTTCAAAATAGTCCCCTTTTCCACACCTGAATAGATAAACCCCACCACACAAAAGATCACATATTTCATGCACGAGGTGATAGTCAGAACTGTGCTCCTAATTTTTCCAGCACTGAAAAACTCCAACTGTGTACTTGTACTGTAGCTGATGAAAGACCCGAACATATGGCTGAATGGATTCAAGCAGAGGAGCAAAGATAGTGTAAACAGAACGGAGAGGAGAGATGCTGCTAGAGGGATACACAAGCTGCCAGCGTGAGTGTTGCGAAGGAAAGGAAAGCATGTATACATCCTGTCAGACAATACAAACGCCTCTAATCCACAAACAGCAGCAAACGCATAGGAATCCTGCCGGGAGCAGTTGTGATTTTGTGCTGAAGACTTGTCACACGCCAGCCTTAGAGTAACCATCGAATTCTGCTCATTTCATCTCAAAACTACTGACTTGAAGGTAAACGTCAAACCGGAGTACGCTCATCTACATGAACAGCAATGAGAAACATTAGCTCCATCTGCGCGGAACTTTTCATCATGTTTTTACTGTTTGCGGGTCTCATAAGAGCCGAGCCATAAAATCAAATGACTCCTTTGTTGAGGATGTGGGCAATGATGGTTATGGTAATAATGTTGCTGGTTGACGGCAACAGAAAGTATCCTACCGTGGTCTGTGATTTTACAAGACACTAGATAGAGCTCCTTCAGACTTCTCCCCTCCTTGGCGATGATTTCCACACACCTACAAACAGACAGAAAAAAAAAAACAAAATAAATGTTTGAAATGGAATCTGTGCGGAGGAATTGTGTTGCGCTTTTGCCTGAAGATGGGTTTGTGTTTTGTTTGCACACACTTCAAACATCAATGCACCCGCACACAGAGAAGTTCTCTCACTTATGAAACCCACTTTCCTCTGCCCACACACGCAGGATTTCTCCGCTGTATAGGTTAAACAGTACTGCTGCAGGGTCACAAATGTTCACACTTTCTGCTTCTCCTTCTTTTAACGTACATTAATAATTAAAAACCTGATCTGATTAAAGAAGGGGGCATCAACGCGGTGGGATTGTATGTGTGTATTTGCACACACAGTGACACACACTTGCTCACTTCAAAGCGGTCTATCTGGATTCAGCCCACTGTCTGAGCCCAAAGGACCGGCAGAGTGCGAGTGCATGTGTGAGAGAAAGTATACGCCGGGGAGGCCCAAAGGCAAGATCAGAGTATCTGTATCAAATGATTCCCTTTAAATGCCTCTAATGAGAGGAGTGCCATGCAACAACTAGATTTTGATCTTTGCGTTTGACCCATTAACCTTCAGGAGAAATATTTTGATCTTATTGCTGGTGTTGTATCATGAAAATTAATCAGACAAAAAGACAAGAGCACATACACACACATTCTTGTGATTGTAGTGTTCGGCTTGCAGTCGTCGATGAGCTTCATGTCACATTGACAATATTGTAGTGTCTGCTGTGGTGTGTTCTTTCATGAAACTCACACTATGACTGACAACTGAGGTTATGTTCTTATATTTGCTGCTCACAACCGTATGGCTTATCCCAGTGCAGCTCATGCATGCGTGAGCACTTGTTGCGAGAATATGAGCTTTGCTTCTTTCATGCTGTTTATCCCGCATCCTCACTATTTGKCAAACATGAGTGAAAATAGGATTCAGATCAACAGGGAATTCAAAAAAGGAACTGAATTTTAAAAAAAAATGTCGATTTGAGTGTTTTTGCTCCAGGATTTACTTAAGGTGACACTATCCACAGATGCCACTTGAGGTGTGATATATCACACTGCAGGTTCAAGGAAGGAAAGCTGCAAGTGACAGAAAAGTTAGACTGTGTGTTGCGTTTCTAAAGTTCATGTGACTGAGTGTACCYGGAGTTGGAAGAAAAAGTGTACAGGCCTGTCTGCTTTAGTTCACTGGACTGCATCTTTTATTTTCCTTTTTTCTATCATTTTTTTTTCCAGCGGCCGTATAAGCCTGCTCACATTATCAGGTTATCCCTTTTCCACTTTGTCACCCTCCTCTCCCACCTCTACCTATTTATTTTTCTGTCTCACTCTTTCCCTTTCCTGCAAATGTGGCTTTTTTTTATTTAACCCCCTTACTCTCCATCTGTGGCCCTGATGTCTCATGTGAATAACAAACCTCCTCTCCAAATAAAGAGACGACCTGTTGCAATCGGTCATTCCTGGAGCAACCTTCAGCCGCAGCCAGCTTTAGATTAGATTCAGTTAAGCCTGAAGGATCACAATATCATGCTGTGTGTCTTGGGGCTAAAGCATTAGAACTGCTAATGAATGAAAGCCCTGGGAGGAGCCGGTTGAGGAAACAGATAAAAAGAAAAGTAGCAATTCAGGATGCTGCGACGAAGGCGGAGTGCATCCTCTGGGACCTTGTTACGTTGTGCCCAGGTCCCATGGGTGAGAGCAAAAGCAATTAGATCAGACATCAATGAATGAAGGAGGGAGCAGGGAGAGACCGAAAGGCACTACAGCAGGAAAYGGTAAGCAGAGATCTCTATGTAGGAGGAGAAAGGATGCATCATGGGGGAGCCAGGAAGGAAGAACAAGAAGAGAGAATGAGAGACCCTTAACAAGGCCAGAGTGAAGGGAAATGAAAGGATGCGAGACAGATAGGAAGATGAGGCAGGATGGGGAAATTAAAAAAATGGTGTGGGAACTCAAAGTCCATCAAAATGCATGAAAATCCAGTACAAGTCCCACAAGTTTACACCGACATGAATTAGTGATCTGGTCTCTTAATACTGTGCAAATCTTAGGTGAATAAAATTTACATATCAAACGAATCATACTTTTGGTCTTATAGCCCTACAAAAGTTAAAGTACATTGGGATGCATGGTGAAGCTGCAGGTGATGCTGGGGGGCGGGCACATGGAGGAGATTCATGCAAAAGATCCATCCAGTACCATTTTGTGCTTCTTCCTTTCAGGGTCACTGTGCGAAGGGCAGGGTACACTCTGGACAGGCCGCAAGTCCATCACTGGACCATTTAAAAGATAATGAGACCAAAAARTGAATGAAAACATGGAGGGAAATGGGAAAAACAGTTAGGAAACAGTGGGATCTGACGTGGACTGATGAAGTGAAAAAAAATGGAGCAGGATGCGGAAATTTGTGTAGAGAGTAAAAAATAAAAGGCAAATTTCTCTGAGACAATGAACACATCTTAAAAACTGGGAAATTAGGAAGATGGAAAGCAAAATGTTGAAATGCTCATTCCATTAGTGAAGGCATGATAAGTGGACAAATGCAAAAACGCAAAACCATTAAAAAATAAAAAGAAACTTTAAAGGGGTACTTATAAAAAAAATGATGTAGAACTGACAGAAAAGTAAAGAGTAAAACAGCAAAATGAATAAATGATTATGACAAGTGTGGGGACTTTACCACATGAAAAGATGCTCCTTTTAAGAATACCACTTGTTTATGTTGAAAGAATCTAAAGAACATATGGATTTAGTTACACAGCTAGCTAGGCCACAGCTCAYGGTCATTATTGTCACTTTAATGACAATAAAACTGCATTCATGACAACTAAGTATTCCATGTGTAAGCAATTAGTGTTACCAGCTGCCAGGAAGGAAGGGAGGACCAAAAAAAGAGCCTCATCAGGGGTCAGCGAGGGGTTTACCATCCCTGCACTGCTGGCATCAACAGCTGGAGGTAAAACAATCAAACTGTCTCTTTCACACAAACCAAATCAAATGTTTCTTTGGCTCTTGGCTTACTAGAGATATTAGAAAGTTTCTAATTGTTCAATGAAAAAGTTACACAAGTTTTCTGTTCAAACATTACTACTCAACTGGTGTCATTGAACTATGTTTTGCTTTCTGGAAAGACAGGTAATTGTCCCTACTGAATACTTTTTATTATATTATTACAGAGTGATCTTTTACAGATGTAGCAAGGGTTTTTTTGTGCTAGGAAGGATAACAAGCTCAATGCCTCATTATTTAAAATATTTTTTGAGATATCTTAAAAAAAATTTAGATTGTTTTTCTTTTTGTTTGTTAAAACAGCCTCTAAAAGAATCTTAATTCTTGCATTTTAAAATAAAATGCAGTAATGATGCTTGATCACTCTTTAAAAAAATTCAACCATGTAACCACAGTAACCACATCACCTCCTATTTGCAGACTACAGAAACCTCAGCTCAAAGCTGTTCCAGGGTTTTTACTTGCAAATGAGAACCGAAGGTATGACAAGCAAATTACTGCAGTTTCASGTAAATATGACTCTGTTTGAGGATTCAGGTGATTTATTATCATCAGTTTTAAAAGTCTACAGTTAAACATGGTTTTAATTCCCCAAATCTCTGCCCACTGCCACTTAAAGCTACACATATAGTGTATTAACTAAGAAAAATACTCAAGGTTTTACTAACTGTCAGATGAGGTGTCAGTACTTCTTGTTTTTAAAGGCATAAAATCTCTGTTACGTCTTTTTAGTTTTAAAAAAACGACAGTCTTTCAAATTCACAATGCATCTTTGGTATCATAGGCAGCGTGTAGCCTTGACTAGAGTTTTACAGCAAAGACAGGAGCTTCTGAGTTTAAAGCACTAAGCTGAAAGATCTCTTAGGTTTTTTAATGTAAGCACATCTTTTTTTTTTTTTTTTTTTTGCTGAATRACATGAAGTTAAACCTAACAAAGCCAAGTAATCAGTCCCTAATCCCGGCTCACTGTCTGATCAAACCTGATTTCTCCTACGAGAATGTTGCCATGGTCAAACTGTAAATGAGAAAACAGACACGCTAATTTAAGAACTGTAATGTTGGCTGTAACGTAATCTTTTCTATATTTTTTCTCTGTTGCTATTTTTTTATTAAAATTTAGAATAAAAAAAAGGTATTTCTTTTCTTTAATCACGCAACTACATTGTGTCAAATTGTAAATGACTGGGAATGTGTGTACTATTAGTGTTAATATTAATTAGCATTAAATATGTGGAGCCTACTGCTGGCGTCCKATCACCTTGTGTCCACTTGCATTAAACCAAAAACGAATGCAGGACCTTAAAAGAGGAATACAGCAAAAGAGGAAAACCTAATGTTTGTGTGTGCACTCAAGTGTGTTGTTTGCACTTGTGTGAGTGCATGCATGTTTCCCTCAGAGGTGAAGCTAATCTCCTTTTATGCGGCACAGCCAGAGGTACCCAAGCAGACCGGCAGGACGAGGGAGAATGGCAACAATACTTGAGAGAAACAGAGTTCCATATTTATCACAAAGACTGCAGACCGTCTTGCAGCCGAGCAACATGTGTACCGCTTCTCTTTAGYGGGGATATCACAATGGTGCAAGAACAAAGAAGTGGCCGGGAGAATGACTGTAGGTAGGTATGCTCGCGCAACGCCGACCAACACAAGCCCTCGCCTCATCCCGTTCCTCACACAGCCCACAATTACACGGCTGTCTGGCCACACAAAAGGGGCAAGGGAATAAAAGGATGATTTTTTTTTCCAAGGATGAGTGTGWGAATAAAAAACAAAAAAGTAAAGCTTGAATATATATAAAGGAAAAGCGATCGAATGTTTAGGGAGAGGTTGAAAACATAAAAGGAGGCAGMGGAGGGCACTGGTCGTGACACAGAAGACTTCAGTCTACCCTGTCTGTCTTTTGACTTAATGAAATGGAAGGGCGGAGCAGCAAAGAGACGGAGAGCCAAGACAAGATGKTTTACACTTCTGTGAGGAACGCTCTTGCAAAATGATTCTTGCTGTAAATTTTCTTTATATCACCCATAAATCGATACACAAGCGTAAAGAACCAGGGTTTTTGCTTTTTTTCAAGACATGTGCAACTGTGRGTTTCTGGAATCCTCTGTTAAAAAATTAATAAATAAATAAAATAAACTTTAGGATTTTTCTTATTGGGCTAATATAAACTGACATAAAAATATCCAATACCTCAAAAGAGCTCTTTAGTAAGCAAATACATGATGCTGCAAACTAGCAACAACCTTAAAATGAAGCAATACAAGTTTTATGGAATGAGAGGGGCCAATGTTACGATTTTTGAAATAGCTGACCTTTAAGAAAAAAAAATAGTAAGCTAGGACTTTTGTCTGTCGCTTACTTGAAATTTAATCAAAACTAAACAAGTAAAGGTTTATTTAACATTTTCAAACAAAAAATGCTGTTTGTAATGCAGCACATTTCTTTTTAAAGGTTTTAACTATAAATTCACTTCTAAAAAAGATATTGTATATTTACTGTTCTGTTCAAATTGCAAACCAGGACTCCAAAAGCTAATGATGTAAAATACACTTTGTTCATTTTGGTTTGAACACATCTTTGAGAATTTCCTGCCCATGTGTGTGTGTGTGTGTGTGTGTGTGTGTGTGTGTGTGTGTGTGTGTGTGTGNGAGTGAGTAAGTTCCAGCAGTCTGAATCAGGGTCTGCTTTGGCAATTAGGGCCTGGATGATTTCCCAGGCTGGCCTGTTGTACCCACTGCTCAAACGAGAATCGCATTCCTATTGTGTTCCACCTCCGTTAATCATGTTTTCAAACGCCTCTGCGAACCGGAGGGGCGATACAGCGGCTTGTCATCGGCCTGCTCAAAGAATGTGCCGATGGGGTCAAAACTGGAGCCATGAATATCCATCATACTCTGCTCCCCTATTCGACCTGGGCTTTTGTCTTTTTTTCTTTATTTCTTTCTCTTTTTTTGTGAAAGATGAAGAAAGCACCAAAGAACACTTTAAAGGAAAACTTGAAGAAAAGCAACAAAGCTCCTTTATGGACTGCTGCTAAATCAAACTTTGTTTATTTCAGTATTCCAGAAAGTGACAAGTCAGAAAAAGGACTCATTTGGCTTTTCTAGAAGTACAGTGCATTGAATAATACTGAGTTTGAAAGTGCATTGAACGTCTGTGGACATTTGGTATAAATTTACAATATCAGCCAACAAACTCAACAATGCCAAAGACAAGTGTGACAAACCAGTCGGTTTGTACATCAAAAACTGGAGAGAAAAAGGCAACTAAGCACTTTGTGAGGTTAAGTGGCAGTTATTCACTTGAAGTTCATCCAAATGGACAGCCTGTTGCCTTGCCAACCCTGTCAGGCCTCCGTGATGCTCATGCACAAAAAAATAAGCATTTTAAAGCAGCCCATTCGGTTGCCAACAGAAGCCAAACTGGCCTGCCATCAGTCATACAACATCTCTTTACTCTGACTCTGCTACCCCTTTCTCTGCTGCGCCCGCAGAGTCCCCCTGAGGACATGCAAGTGAGATAGTCTCACCTGTAAATGAACAACTGGCTTTCTGTAAAGTAATGTCATGCTCCTATCTGCCTCCACGGCCAGCCCACTGCAGCTGAAACACAATAAATAACCCAGGAGAGGATGAGCAGTGCCCCGTGGCAGATGGCGATAACACTTACAGCCTCAGGTCTGAGCCGACACAGTGGTGGCTGGGGCTGCGCGAGCCGTGCTCGCGTGTGCGTCTGAATGCGCACGGGAGAGGACGGGCGGTGGATCTTTGCCCATGTGAAACGAACAGTTAGGTCAGAGATGGCTGCCCATGATAGATGTCACAGTAGGGAAATAAAGTATGGGTCGCGGTGGTAATTTTTTTTTCTATTTCAAAGATGTGGGAGCAGACAGAGCAAGAAAAAAATACCATTTAAAGTAATAATAACAATGTGCATTGGGACACTAAATTTTAGCATTCTTATTCTTTCATATAGAGGAAAATATTCACACTCTGATATAGAAAGTTATTTTCTGGGAGATATCAGTTGATCCATTAAGTTTAAAAAACTTCTGCTCTAGATGAACTCAAAATAAACGAGGCCTTTAGTTAATTATTATAATTTTTTATAAACAACATAGTGTGTCACATTGTTGATAAAATATGATGGTTTTTCCCCCTCATCTTCCCTTGTGTGGTTTTTAGTTTTTCTGTTGTTAAAGGTAGCGCAACTGTGTTTGCTGCATGACCGGTTTCACCTGTTCCCCCATGTTTGTCTTGTATGTCTTCTTGAATGGGTGTTTCTTAACTGCCTCCCCCCCCTTCCCTGAATGTACAGCACCTTGTGAATTTATTTCTGTGAAAGGCACTATATGAATAAAACTTTGCTTTACTTTACTTACTTATTTGCTGAATGTCATTAGTAAGCTGTTGGCATCGTGGTATTTACAGCCTACTGAGACATTTAAAGGCATTTTCCCCAGTAAAGTTAATAAAATCAGTTAGTCCTGGCTTTTAACAGAGTTTTGTTTTTTGAGCCACTAAAGAGAGCAGCCGGTGTGACTGAGACAGATTGAGGCTGGTATACCCCTCAGGGCTGCGTATCGGAGGTCTCCTGCTCCTTGTCCACATGTAGAAAGGAGGCAAAGTACCACGGTGTTTACCGGTGGGCCTGACACAGTGGCACACGGCGTACACCCTTCGCCCACTCAGCCATAGCTAATTGCTCTGCTCTTTGATTACCGCCATCTATTTTAATGAGAGCTTACCGACGCACTCTTTCCATCCTGTTTTCTCTGTCAAACGCGCATGCAAACATGATAAACACACACACATACAGTACACACACACACACACACACACACATTAAAGAGAACAATACTGTGAGCCATGTTTGTCCCTGTGGCAGGAAATTGGAGGGTGTTCATTAAGCTAATGGATATGAAGAGGAAGGGAGAGGGGGGATGAAGAGAGAATAGAAGAGAGGAGGGAGGAGGTGGTAAAAGATGGGAGGCCGTTGAATTTTACCAAAACAAATTTTCTACAATAGCCCAACAAGTCATAATGCAGCATGTAATTTCTTGCTACAATGATAGAGAGAGCAATACTTCCATTACAGAAAATGACTTTAATTACAATGAATTTGCCCCATAAGTCAGCTCTCATTGAGAACAAATGAGCTATTGAGGTTTTGGTGCTACTGCTACGCTCTCCTGCAGCTGACTGGGATGGACTCGACTTCATTAGGATCACTGGTTTGCCAGTGCACGCACTGCAAAGACAAAGCTTAATCAATGGACTCACACTGTTATAAAAACTCAGAAACAGTGGAAATAGAACTGTACAATGGTGAAAAAAGATTGCTTTTCAGCATGGCTTATACAATCCTTCATTTCCTTTTACTCAAAAACGTAGTTTCAGGTGCTGATGCCATAAACTATGTTTTCCCTAAAACCAACAAAACACATTTTTCCCATTGAGCACAAGCATCATGAACAAATCCAGCTATGACAGCATGTTTTATACAAAAAAGTATATAAAAAGGTGCCAAAATATTTTGCATCAGCACGCAAGAGCAGAGGAAAACAAAAAAAAAAAAAACAAGAAAGAAAAAGACGTGTGCATCAGATGGCTGCTTGAACGCATCAACCACATTACAACCACAGCTATGTCGGATCACATCAACAAGCTTTGTCATCATTTAAAAAGGCATGAAATGCTTCAACATGTCTAGTATTGCAGTCATTACCGGCACTCTCTCAAAAAAATAAATAAATAAAATAAAATTCTGGAAAAGAGCGTTTACTGGAATAAACAGAGATCCAAGTGATGACTGCAGCAGAAAATTAACAAGAAGCAGGTTAATGCAACATCTGTGTATTAAATGGTTCAGACTTTCCTTTAATTGTGATTAAAACACATAATTATAATAATTACTACAACCAATAGGAACATGGAGCTTTCGTTTGACCTCTGACAGTACTCTACAAACCTCATACAGACTCAGTTATGACTCTTCTGTTACTGTCTTTGCAGTAAAATGAGGAATAACTTTAAAACTTCATCACAACAAACTTGTTACAGTTCTTACAGTTTCTACTACAGATTTAATGCCAGTCCTCTCATCTCATTTTCACACCCTGACATTTTCCTGTTTGATTTCCAGTATAAAAATGTTTTCTCACGCATTACAAATTAAGACCACATGGCACACTACAAATAAACTCAAAACAAGTCTAGTTCACAGTACAGAGTTGTAAAACAATGTATAAAACCTAGCTGCTAGCACAGTTGTTTCCTCTTCAGGGACAGAAGAAGAGAGATCCTAATGAGAAACTGGTGGCTAAATAACCATGATGATAATAGCAGTGGGAGCATCTTCCAGAGCACTCGTTTGACTCTGACACGCAGCCATTAGGTATTCATGAAAACAGATGTTGCACGGCTCACCAGCCCATTGGCCCAAACAACCCCGGAAAACACCAGAAACCTAAATGAATTTCCCCAACGGAGCACGCCGTTTGATCCCATGCCAAGAAAAAAGTGAGAAGATTTTTAAATTTTCGCCAAGAGGGGACAGAAAGATAAGCAGGAGGTGGAGTGCTGAGGATGAGATGGTGAAGGAAACAAAGAGGATAGTTTACCCCACCCCCAACACACTCGAAGGCAACATTATTAGTGAGTTATCACTAGCTAACGGACATTGTAATACACAATGTTGTATTAGAACTAGGGTTGGGAATCAAGTCTCGAGTACCGATTGGAACCGGGACTAACATTCCAGTTCTCCTGGAATTGTTCAATTTCTAAAATTTCGATTCCTTGTTTCGATTCTTAGTCCACAAACCGGACGTAGCCTAAACACCAACAAAGAAGAAGTGTGTGCGCGCACTACGCAGAACCGCATTGTTTTGCAAACATGGAAGGTGTTCGGCGGCGTTCACAAGTGTGGCTCAACTTTACTAAAAGACCTTTATCAACCCCAAATACACGACCACCTACAAATTATCTAGTCTTAATTTTTTTAGGTTTAATATTTAATATTTACTAAAAAAAAAACCATGAGAAATTCTTAAAGAAGTTCAAATAATTTCATCCAGAAAGAACTCGGGTTATATTACGCTCCATTTAAACCATGTACACTTAAAGCCTCTTAAAAGAATCGGAATCGAGAATCGTTAGGAATCGGAATCGAAAAAGGAATCGGAACTGTTCAAATTGAAAGGATGCCCAACCGTAATTAGAACTGCATAAAAATATTCAAATCTACAAAAATAAATATTGGTGATTTAACTCTAATTTCATTTAGCAACAACTTTTCTGCAAAAACTGACAATGATTGACCAAACATGTTAATTATGCATGTATTTAGGAAAATATGTTTACCGGATTCAAATATGTGGGACTAGATACAGCCTTGTTAAGTAAGTACAGCTACAGRCTCTGACAGTTTTCATCCTGGAGCTACCCATCATGTACACTTACGCCATTTGTTTTCTGGACTTTATCTCTCAATGATTCAGTGTATTTTTCTGACTTTATTTTTCGATCAGGTGTGTACATTTGTTATCAGATTATTTATCATTTTCCACTTAGAACGCTTACTTAAAGTTGCAATTTTTTTTTGTTGTAATCTGCAAAGTTGCACATGAAAGACTGTCATGTTGTAGCGTTAGTCCGTGTGTTTTTGTGCCCGTGGTTTACAATCATCACTGAGGTCTACAGTTATCTAAAAACATGGGGAAAGAATGAAGATGTGCTTAAAAAGGGAGCCAGAAAAAGTTTTGATCTTTTTCATTCCCATAAATATTGACAACACAGTGATCATCTTCTTTTTAGTGCGCTGGCAAATTGATCATAGACTGTGGTTGGGAGAGGCAGAGGAACTCAAACAAAGTAGAAAAAGAATGGACTCTCGTAGACAGTGTTGTTGATAGATGTGATTATAGCCTCTTCATGCTGCCCATCTACTCCATATTGATTCCAGATGATAACCTCTTTTTTCCCCTCTCCCACTCTCTTTTCCAAGTTTTTTTCCTGTATTCTGCTTCCCCCCTCTTCTGCTGTTGAACTTGTCCTTTTGCCATCTTTTCTGCTCTCTGTTCTCTAAACCCACTGTACTTTGATTTCTTTCCTCATCGCAAAACCATTTACTCACCATCACTCCCTGCTCTTTTCTGTTGTCGTGCTTCACAAGGAGCCAACAAAACACATCACATATCTGAGGCTTCATTTTACTTCCCTTCTCAGTCCTTACTATCTTTACACTTTTACCACTGTCTCTTATCTGTTCATGGCCATCATCCCAGCACGCTTCCATACAGTATATGGTTTTTGTGTTTCCGAAGAAAAGTACCCCAGAGGGGTAGCGTGTGTTTGCTTTTAAAACCATTAGCAGTGTTGAGTAAAGCAGTGTGACAAATGACAGGAGACTAACAGTGGGAATCCTGCTGGTCATGCCACAACGCTGAGGCTCAAAGTGAAACCAATCCTCCAACGCCATACAATATTTGCCTTAATCTCACTCAAGCGCCGCTCATTACACACTCAGCGTGAGCTGGACATAGCCGACACAGGGAGGTATGCAGCTCGGGTTTGCCACGCCAATTGTGTGCGAGTTTGTGCTCATGTCTGAGTGTGGACGTAATGATGTGGTATAGCTATCACTGCAAGACGAAGCCACAGCAAGAAAGCGTGTAATACGCCTTGACACTGTACGCAGATCAAGTAAATTTATGGCCCATATAATTCCCTCCCAAATGGAAAACAACCATAGAGAATGTTAATTTCCATCTCCATAAACAGTCATAATAAGCATCTCACACCAACATATGAGCGAGTTTGGAAAAAAATCAACACAGTTCAAAACACCACATCTGCACACATGACAAGTTCTTCATGAATGAATACACAAGTTCATGTGTGTTTCACATTATTGTGCAACAAATTGTGGGCACAWGGGTCTTTTTTTATCTCAATGGTAAATCTAAAAAAAATCGTACCCATGATTCATTCATTGCCTCACGTCATTAGAAATGATGTCATACAGCATAAATTCAGACAATCCTAATTGGGCAGGGCGATAATGCCCCCACATAAAGACCAACATATTTCACCCTACGGTAATATCCTCCATAATCCAGCAACTTTTCAACACCCTGCAGCATCCAGTTTATAGTCAAGGCCAGGCAGAGAAAAAGACTGTGAAAAGCTTGTGGGCTGATCTGAGAAAACTCAAGACACATAAAACGAAATATCTTTGCACAAAAGCACACAACTGAACAAGAATTGTTTCCTTGATTAGATTTTTCTCCCCAGTAGCCATGTGCACAAACACTTTCATAAAGATACAATTCAAATAACCAGACTGGAAGGCTGGACTGCTACAGCTCCCATTCTGCCAGTTCAGTTTTATGTCTCGTCTTTGATAAGAATCCACACAGCATGGGAGATCTCCACCACCTGAGACGTGTGCATGTTTATGCATATACGTCTGTGTGTGTGCGTGTGTGTGTGTGTGAAAGTGAAATGGACCACCTGTTTTTAATTGTGCAAAGCCAAACTTCTTGCACTTAAAAGGACATGCCTAAAAGTGTGTATCGTACATAGGATTGGTTTAATCTATGTGTTGACTTACACAAGCTGGTGTGGAACTGGCATGTGTGATCAATTTAGTAGAAGAGGTTTCTCATTAATCACCTTATAGAGGGATGATTTCATGTGCTAAAGCTTTCCTTCAAAATAAAATAAAAAAACTAACTCATTGAGTTCCTTTATTCTTCAAGGTCAGGTAACCACTTTCTGGACAAACTAATACAAATTCAGGCGTTTAGGTAGGATTGTGCTTATGAAGCTTATGTAAGTTTTCAAAATTTACATACGTAAGTTGCATATATTTTGTTGCTGTGTTTTTGTTTTCTCTCTTGTCGCAGGTGTGGAGGCAGACTTCAAAAGTRTTGTCTTGTGTTTTGTTAATGCATCTCTCTCATATCTTTCTTGTTTCCCTTTCTATCTCTTATTTCACTTTTCTCCTTTTCTCTTCTTTGTTTACATTTTCCATCTCGGTGTCAGTTACAAATTAATCCCAAAAGAATTTATAATAAAGGTTTCAATATATAAAGTGGAGCATCATGGTGAAATACCATTATGCTGCACTTGTGAAAGTAAAACTGTTGGGCTTCATTTGGACACTCAGACATCAATTCTGAATTTCACATTGCTGGACAGGACATGGTTATTATTATTTTTTTTTTTTTTTGCTTACAAAGCTTGCGTACATTTTTAAAATTTACATATGTAAGTTACTAACTGACCTGAACTGATTTTGTGAATATAGAGTTGTAAAGTAACTAAGTACAAATACTTTGTACTGTACTTAAGTAGAATTTTTGGGTATCTGTACTTTACTTAAATAATTATTTTTCAGCCTACTTTTTTTCTTCTACTTCTTACATTTTCACACAATTATCTGTACTTTCCTCTCCTTACATTTTTTTAAAAAGGCAAGTAAGAAGTTGTTACTTTTATTTCATTTTAGCTTGTTTTCATTTCAGCTTGTTATTGTAAAAAACTAAATAAGTAATATAATAATATAAGTATATATAATATAATGTAATGTAATGTAATGTAATATAAATTGTGCCTCCTAGAGCGAATTTAATTGTGATTGAATGAGAAGTATAAATATATAAAACTCTGATACCATATTAGTTTGTACACAAACAGATCAGGTCACACTCCAGCAGGACATAATCATTAAAATAAAAGGACTGTACTTAATAAGTATTTGTATTTCATTAAATATATTATTGCATTTGGTCGCAGCCCTCTGATAGATTTTCATTTTGGGGTAAAGGTTTGGGCWCCCTTGATTTATGTATATAAACTGAAGCAGCTGGACTAGTGCATCCTAAATTTAACATAAATTAATTATTTTAATACGATATATAGTCATTTCTGCATTTTTTTTTTTTTGGAGGGAGGTCACCACTAATAAATGTCATTACAGAAAATCTAACTGCTCATTTTAAATCAATCCTTTTACTTTTAATACTTAACTACAAAAAATATCAGATACTTTAAGACTTTTACTCAAGTAATATTCCTAAAAGAGACTTTAACTTTTAGCAAAGTAATTTTTTGGTAAGATACTTGTACTTTTACTCAAGTATCACTTTGTGGTACTTTATACAACACTATACAACACACAGCGGCAGCTATTGAAGCTGTAAAATCGATTCCCACATCCTCTTTCCAAGCCAGCGCAATTTATTCTTTATGCGTCTTTATCTGGCTTCATAAAATCATTGCGATCACCCGCACGCTGCTTATAAACTTTACCGAAATTTACAAACATGTAGAAAAGAGGGTGTTGGAAAGGTTGGATGAAATGAGAGGCTCAAACATAATTTGTGCTAAATTTTAAATGTTCTCTCTCACTCTTGGGGTTTATAAAGATGAATCAAGTATTGGGGTTCTCCGAACCTTCTGCATGTCAGCTTTCTATTACCAGAACATTTTTTTTAGATTTCTATTGTCAGCATTCAGAGAACAAATCATCACTTTTGTTGCTAAAATGTCGAATGATTATCCAAAACCATTGCGAAACAACAGACAGATGGTTCAAAAAGAACAAAAGCAAAAATATAAAAATATATTTCAAATATTTTGCACATTGGTTCATGCTTGTCAGAGGTGTCCCAATCTGTTCTACCACATGTCCAGCATCCTAAACTTTTCTCATTTCTTAAAAAACCCCAGAGAGAACATGACATATGCAGCAAAACAATGTTTTATCTCATCTGGCACCCCGACAACAAGGAAATAAACACAAGCTGACAGCCAATCAGATTGCCCATCTGCTGTTCTGTCTTACAGTGGTTGGACTGCAAGACAAGAGGTGAAGGAATAATTTCTGTGAGGGACACACCCTGGAGATGGCAAGGCCGGGACGTGAACGGGAGTTGTTTGGGGTAAGGGGGGTGGCAAAAGAAAAGAAAGGCAAGACAAAAAGAGTGGACAGCCGTATGGCAACTCCTTGCTGTTTGATTGGTGGAGGGCATGCATGCAGCCAGGCAGGGAAAACCAGGAAATGTAATTCAGGGAGGCTGTCTGAATATGACATCTCTGGGAGCTATTCAATCTGCAGCCAAACCCTCAAGTGGCGCCTTGCCTGGCGTGGTGGCAGGAAGGTTACAACTGTGAGCTCACTGCCTGTCAACCCCACTACACCCTCTGTGGAGGCGGAAAAATAGGAGAGGAGAGGAGAGGAGAGGAGAGGAAAGGAAAGGAAAGGAAAGGAAAGGAAAGGAAAGGAAAGGAAAGGAAAGGAATGGAAAGGAAAGGAAAGGAAAGGAGAGGAAAGGAGAAACATATATTCAATGTTATATTGTCAGGTAAAATAAGAGAAGGGGAAAGAAAACGATTAAAAGTGGGTGATGTGTTAAAGAAAGCTGAACGGAGATGCAAGAGATGGAAACACACTGGGACTCAGCTGAGGCTYCAAAGAATAAATAAGAAAAAGCAGAGTGGGTGAGAAAGTGATCCAGGCGCCGTCTGATTCTTCTCCGTCAAGCATGACTCACATAGAACAGTGATAATTGAGAAAAGCTGACTTTCTTCCCTGGACTACTCTATTCAACATAAACCCAAAACAATCCACCTGACTCTCAACTGAGAAGTCATTTTAAAAAACTGCTTCAAAGAGCAGCATTTTATCTTATGAATTAGAATGCAAAATCTATGTTTTTTTTTTACTTTATACAGTATCATGTTAGGTCATTCCCTAATCAAAAACATACCCAGAGTGTTGCTTTGACTCATGCATGAATGTTTGAGAAATCCTTGAATCTCCTGTAGCCATGTGGAGCTGCCTAAACACTTGCTGGTACAAAGCACCGCCTATTTGTACAGCGTACAAATTGCAATTAGCAGAGCTTGGCTCCCTGAAGTTCGGCTGGGGACTGAGCTCCAGGGAGGTGCCATGTACAAATAGGCGGTGCTTTGTACCAGCAAGTAAGTGTTTAGGCAGCTCCACATGGCTACCACACAAGATTTTGATATACACAGCATTTTTATTACAGCTATTTGCAGTATAGAATTGAACTATGTGCCTGGAAAATACAAAGCACACCCCCTTTAAACAATAGTTTTTAAACTTTGTTTTTTGTTGTCTTTTGTAAAGTTATTTCATGAAGCTAATGATTAACAAAATAAAAGTCACAGATGATTTCACCTCCTTCATAAGCACCTGGTAGCTGAAACGAGTAGCAACATTGTGAAGAAATTTAGAGTTAGGGAGATTAGTACTGATGTTAAAAGCACAACACTATATTTTTGTAATGTTGACAGTGTTTAAAGTTATCAACTGTTAACAGACAAATTTMTCATCAAGTTTTTTAAAGTTGCTTTTGAATGGAGAATAAAATGAAATGATCTGAGAAAAGACCATATTTAATTTACTCAAATTAAAGCATGCATTTTTAGCCAAATCTAAGGAAGGTACCACAGCGAGACATCATTATTTAAGAACACGTGCATATTTATGAGGCCATGCATTTGCTCGCTCMCATTTCAATACATTGCACCTGGATCACAGAGAAATGTCATCATGGCAGGAAATGAGCATCTGTACATGTTAATAGTTCAGATGCTGCCATTCAGCCTCACTCTCAGTCATTCCAATCAATGTGGTTTTCCTGCTGTTTGTTTCTGCGTTCCGAATTCAATGGCAGATCCTGAAGAATCGTATCCGTCAAGTTWTGACTTCACTGTCTCGTCCTTATCAGAGGATGACAGCTCAGTGTTCGAAACTGCTTCGAAAATCTTTCATCAGGTTCATTCACTCATTCACAGTGTTCAGATACAGAGGAGCTGAAAGAACACAAAGAATGATTCAAGCAGAGTCACTCTAACCTCCTTCCCCGCCTTACTTCCACACAGACACATTCATCTACCATTTCGTCCCAAAGAGACTGTACACATTCAAACAAACAGAGGAGACGGTTATTGTCCGAACGCAATTATCTTGTACTGTCCATCTCGTTGACTGCTGTGGGACAAAGAGTCTACTGTTGACGAGGCCAGCAGTGTGTGAATAGGAGGTTAGACATCTTTGGCCTTTTCCATGGCTATGGACATTCAATCTGCCATCCACACATCTCTGCGGATCTGATAACACTAAACAAACCCAAGAGAGAGAATGAGAGAGGGAGAGAAAGCCAGACGCTAATGGCCTCCGTATTGTGTGTAAATCCTCTCTTATCTTCCTGCTCTCTGTGTTAAGAGTCTGGTCAAGGGCAACAGGGAGGAAAAAAACTCTATAACCACAATGTTGTCTGAAATCACTGACCTGAACRTCATCTATTTAGAATAGAGCACAAATGCTCACTCTCTGAGAAACATACCATGACATTCCACAAACACACATACACGTGCAGAGTTATTTAAAAACAGAGCATGTATCAAAGCGAATCACCTGACATTAAACTGGAGCTAATTATTCTCAGCCTATCAAATTCTTCCATTGGACTTCATTTCACAATGCACACACGTATGCTCACTAATTGTTGCACTGATTCTCTCTTTAGCCGTGTCTTGTCCACGTCTCTTGGAGACAGAACAGCAGCAGAGAGAAAATGAGGGGGACGGAAGCAAAAGAAAAAGACATGGAGGATTATCCCTCTAATCCCCCCCGTTAAATTACAGGGAAAGCTCGGCTTCTAATACATTAAGGGTACAGTAGGAACCTGCTTTTCTGTTTCCAACTATTGCTGCAAACTAAACCCTGGATTTTATGACTTCCGTACAAAAAATATGTACTATATTTTATTTCTTGCTTGAGAGTTAACCAAATAAAGAAGTTTAACTGACGGAAAACAGAATCAAAGAAGCACTTTATGTGGCAAATGTGATGCAGGCTCACATATTTTTACTCTTGTCCATTTTTTTCACACATATCCCAAAGTCATTTTCAAAGAATGAATTTAAAAAAGCAAGTTTACACATATCTGCTTGGCACAATATTGAACCTGTTCCAGGTTTGAGTCGGACTCAGGGTGGTCACTTGTGTCTAATGCCGTTTGTGGTGATTATGGATAGGCTCTGAAGTGCAGAGGAGAGTCAGGTTTGGAAACCTCAGGGTCTTGTTTCTGCTTTTTGCAGACGCTGTGGATCTGTTTGTCTTCCAGCAGTTTGAAGCCAAGTTTGAGGGCAGAGGAGTTCAAGTATCTGAGAGTCTTGGTTTAAAGTGATGGTAGGATGGTGCGGGGGATCGAACAAMAAATCCACAGGTATGAGGGCGTTTTAAGGATGGGTACCGAATTCGATACTTTTTTTAAGTACAGACCGAATTCTGTCAGTACTACCGAGAACCTATTCATGTAACATCAAACGGTACCATGTTTCGGTACCTAAAAGTATCATTGCGACCGTATTGGCATAAGAGTGGTGAGTTTTCCATGCTTGTCCTGAATGCAGCATCGTGCAAGAGCGTAATGACGTCAGCAGCCGCTGGTTCAGTAAACAGAGCTCAGCAAGCCTCGCAGYTCGCAGCTCCTGGACTGAAACTCACCGAACAGACCGCCTCTGAATTATCTGGTGGATTAATTATCTTGTCAACACAAYGTTTGCTTGCTCAAAGTAAATAAAGTACCGCCAATTTCTTTATTTCATCCGCCATTAAACAGAGACTGGCAGAGGAAAACAACAGAGGYGCTTCCCGACAGTCCGAACACATCTGACCTAAAGAGCACAAGCAGCCAGCTTGAAGYRTTGGCCGYGTTTTGGATGCTCAAAACGTAGCTTGAATATCTTTTATTTATTTTAACTCCATCCTCTTTTGCTTATTTGATTTAAACTTATTTGCCTTCCATGGACCTCGATCACACAATTTTTCTAGCGGGKAAATGACATCAATAGAAATACGTGGAGCTGGATTTWAATTTCTGCAATTAGAAACGTCAAAGGTACCCATCCCTAGTTAGGATGGTYTGTTATGGTGAAGGAGTTGAGTCAAAAGGCAAATATCTCGATATACCGGTCCACAAATGTTCTAAACCTCATCTGTAGTCCTGAGGCATAGATCATATCTGAAGGAACGAGATMCCAAATACAAGCTGATCACAAATGAACCAGGGTCAGGGTGGCTAGGCTTAGCTTTAGTCGTAAGGTGATTAGTAGAACTACTGCTTCTCTGTATCAAAAAGAGTCAGCTGATTTGGGTCATGCACCTGATTAGGATGACTCCTGGGCAGCTCCCTTTGGAGGTTTTATAGGCAAGTACCACAGCAAGGGGGCACTGGAACGCCCCAGGAATTCCTAGATGGAACCCTTTTTAGAACAGSATCCTGGTCTAGAGACTAAAAAAAGCTGGGTAATCTAACTTGCTWTATGGCACATAAGCAAATATGGGAAATATACACAAGGAGTCACAAGAGTAATTTATTTTGAAGTAACCTGAGCAGCAGCTCTGAAGAAAAGACTATATTCATATATCACAGGCAATACCTGCCATGTTGCTTGCACTTTATGAATGCATTGCTGGAGTTGTTCTGCAGACTTCGCAGATGCTTTCACTCTGCAAAATCTCCAACTATGACTGTGCAACAGCTTCAAGAACAAAAGAGAATTGTTTATGCCAAATATGTGCATATGTAAACCATTTCATCCACTTTCCACCACAGTGACACAATCCCATCTCTTGGGAGTCCACCCCAAATGAGGACATATCAAATCTAACGTCAAAAATACAAACATTCAGCGGAAACAGCTGTAACAGTGACCAGTGAGTGGAGATTTGATCGTTTTGTGTCCCACTTTTGGACACTTTGCTAAATTATTAGCTGTTAGAAGCGTGAGGTTTGGCTCTAACCCTTAACCTGACAACAAGTTCAGGAGTTTGAACCCTAATAGATGACTTGCCTGAAGAACAAGAAATACACATCTATACCATTGTTGCTTCTCGATTGTGACTTGTGCAGAAGAGAAAAAAAACTTGCTGCAGGCAGCAATAATCAAGGTTGAAGAAGACGAGAATCATTGCAAGATTTTGTATTTCTGTTTTTAATAGTAATGAAAAGTARAGTGGCTTTTATGAACGCAAACTGAAATAATGAGACACAGTTAGCCCGGGAACTTGAAGATGTAGCACTAGATGAAATAAAGCAGAGGCAGACTTCGGACCGTTTGAATTAAAAGCAAAACATTTTAACAGTGCTGCTTGCAAAGGGCTGTTACAGACTGGAGACACCCACACAAAAAGACGAAGTACAGGTTTATTTGTTTACTATTTATGTTTTTTATATTTACAAACTTCTTTTACAAAGACAAATTATTAATAAAGGAGAAAATTTTGAACGAGACTAACAGGAAGTGTGCTGCTTGGACCCAAACAACTCAAAATGATCCTCGCTCATTAAGAAAAGCAGCAGTAGTTGGTTCAAATGTCAATAATGTCTTCCCACCACACAATGGCTTTCACTTGGAGACAACTCGAACATAAACGACCACAGTCAAATTATGGAGAACACGTGCCTCCCACACACACTTACGTTCCCTCAGTGTACGTGATGGGAGCAGGTGTTGGATGTAATGAGTTTGTCTACAAGCTGTTATAAAATGACAACAGGGAGTGTAGCCCCTATCATGAGCAGATATACCCCCTTTTTTGCACAATGAATACACACACTTGTGCCACTTCGCTAACTACATACTTCTGTCAATACCACTTGTCTTTCAGGGAGTTAGTCAACTGTTAACTGCAAGACGGAGATGGTTGATGGCGGCGGTCCAACAATGCACACGGGTGTGTGTGTGTGGGTGTGTGAGACGCATGTGGCAGGTATGGTAATGTGCGAATTAATGTCTCGCAGCCACACCTTGCAGTCTTCATTGAGCATCTCGAGGGCACGATCCAGGAGCCGACCACTGCAGCTGCAGTTCACTTCGTCTCCTTTCAATCACTTTCACAATCTGCCCATCAGCAATTCATCTTCAGGTGGCACCCTCTCATCCCAACAATCCTTTTGAGATTCATCAAACTCTGATGCACTTTTAACTGACAAGATCAGGAAACAGGACGACWTTTGTTGGAGAAACGGATGCAGAGTTTTTCATCAATCAATCATCATTATTAAAGCCCAGAAGAAGCATATTGTTCAGTTCAATATATTTAATGTGGTCTGCATTCAAATTGCTTACTGTCCAGGAATCCTTCCTCAATCAATACTTTCCTTGTGAATTGTAATCAAATACAAATGAACCCATGTTTATCAAAAGCTCTTTGTTATTCATCTGTGAAGAGTAAGTCCCTTAGAAAAATAAAAATAATTCACGATTTGCTGAAACCCAGATATACCTCGGTGGTTTTTCCATCCATCTTTAAAAAAATGCTTCCTCGCTGAACGTGACACACCTAAAAATGAAAGGCATTAATTTGCATTCCTCCTTCCTGGTATCCATCCATCTGTCCATCTACCTGAAAACCCTCTCAGCCTTTTACTCCAATCTTATCTTCCCATCTGTCCATCACTGCTCATTACTCTACCCAATTACCATTCTTTTCCTTTGTCGTACAGGTGGCCATCCATCCATCTTCTTTAAAAAAAAAACAACACAAGTTGAGAAAAGAACTTTATGGTGTTAAAAATCAAATACTGTACCTTAAACAATATGTCAGTCAATGCTAATTCGTAAAGATTTTGTCCTAAAAGCTTGCTCTGGAATAACACAGGTAAATTCATAAAACTGAGGACGATGTTGATGAAGAGGCAGTTTACACACTTTTTAAAAATATGTTTTTTTAAGAAAGRCTTCTAAATACAGGACTGGCATACAAAATTAAATAGAAAAATTAAAACTTGAAACATGAGCCTGGGGGGAATTATTGATTGGTTTTAAATGAAGGAACCCAGACTTAATTCTTTTGCTTGAGGAAATAATGAACATATCAAGAAAACTAAAATTCTGGCAACTTCAGTAGAATTCTGATTTACCTTCATAAACATTATTACCTCTTTGTTGTTTTTTTAAAGTGAGAAGAATTGGTTTAAACAGACCAAGAGCTGTTTTTCCTCAGCTTTATCAATCCAGACAAACAAAAAAACATTGTCTAACATCCCAGTACCTGTGGAAAGTTTATCTGATAAAAGGTCTCCACTTAAACTTAAAAGGGACAAAAGGAAAAGAGAAAATTCCCCTATGTGGCAAACACACTCATCATCACCAAATGTGAACAATGCATCTTTCCCTGAAAACTAATTTCCCTGTGAAAATGGGGTTTTAAATCTTTCGAGGTTCCTTTTAGATTCTAATAAACTAATTCCAGGGCCAAAGCCAAGAGAGTCTTATTTCAATTTCACTAGGCTTTGTTCAAATTTGCTTTTACATAATGATGCTGGTAGTGGGCAGTGGGGTTTGGAGTTTTGGGGGATTATTTTTTTTATGCAGGTGTTTTGATTTGTTGTTTAAGGACCTCATATAAAAACTGAGAAAATGATTTCTACAAACTTAATCTTAAAACATTTTATACAGTCATACGCAGCTCATCGTTAGAATAAATAATTAGGGATGAGACTTTTAAATGGACAAAAAATGGTGTACTGAAATAAATAAATCACACTAGCAGCTGATTTTATACAACACTGTAAGACTTGCTGTAAATGAACAATATTCTCACTGCATTACAGCTGAAAAAACCTTCATAAAGCCAGTGATTATTCTGCCTATTTCCCAGTTGGCTCAAATGAGCCAGGCTGGCATACCAACTGTTAACAGTCCCTTACAAATAAACAAATGGACACATGCATGACGTGAAAGTGAAAAGTTTTATCTATCTTTATTTGATGTGATTTGTCAGTATACATAGATGGGTTCCCTCAAAAGAAAACGAAAGAACATGAAATAATGAAGTAGCAGGCACAACAGAAACCTCCTGAGGAAAAGCAGCAAATGCAAAACTGTGGTTAACATTAAAGTGCATAGCAGTATAATAGTGATTGCAGCCACTAATGACTATAATAACATACCTTAACACTGAGCCGCTCAACTCTGAGCTGCTTCTGCTGATTGCAATCATTGTTAATTACACGTGTTTGAGCCAATTAAGAACAGTAGCAATTTCAACTGTTGCTGCGCCAAGTAGGTCCATGTCGTAGTAGAAAGTTGACAGAGTATGTATGCATAAATATTTTGTTGGGGAAAATATAATTATTGAAACGAGGAAGAAAAAAAAGATACAGCTATTTAGTTACAACCAATAACTTCTAACGTGATCAAGATCAAAGCTGCGAGAGTTTTAGATTAATTCCCCAAACATATAAGTTTCATCCTGGAGAATGAACTGATTCATTTACACGTAAGCATACACCAACACCGATAAATTTCATTTTCAAAAAATGACTTTTTAAGTATCATCATTACCGGAAAGGTGAGAAGGGCCTAAATACACAAAGGAGGTATATAAAGAAATAAAAACAGCACACACTTCATAATCTATGTTCAAATAAATAGGAACAACAAACAGGCTCCATTATACCTGACAGCCAAMATTTTTATCTGTAATTTAAATCAAGTGTTATAATTACAGTAAAAATGGCACAAAAAAAAATACCACATAATGGCTTCTTTGATTTGATTTATATTGTTGTTACATTTTACCAGGGCTAACTGAGCTAAACTTAAATATTTTACCAACCCCTGCAAAGGCCTTTTTATGATGAATCCAGCAGAGCTAGCAAGACGCTGAGGTCACATGTTTCTGTGCAGAAACTAAAGCTGTTGACACGCTTCCAAGTGGCTTGTACTGCTGTGAAACTCTACCCCTAAAGTTACACAGGCACATGTAAATCATAATGGCTCGCTATTTAAGACTTTTGCAGCTTACGTTTCTTTCGTTACTTTAATGTCTTCAATGCCCTGTAAAAGTTTATTTTATATAGACCTTTACGATAACAGTATTATGTCACCAGTAATGCATTGCAAAAACAATAACTCAGCCTAATCAAAATCATTCAAATTTCTCTGTAAAACTATATACAATAAAAAACTTTAATAAAAAAAACAGAAACTAGAGTTATTTCAGCTTTTTCAACTTGATTTTTGCTTAAAAGGGACATACCATGAAAAATTAACCTTTTTAGTCATTTCAACTTTGTTGTGTAATTGGGAGTTTAGGAGTGACAAAACGAGAATTGTTGAATTTGAATTTAGTCTCTCCCGGTGCCGCATTGATATATTTATATTCTGTTTGGGTCATTTTTTCAACCTGCTCAGTTTTCTCTGTTTTCTGAACTATTACAGCAAATTATTTGTGACAGAACTGCCAAATAAGTCTGAACTTAACAATTACAAATTGATGATCTTCAATCTTTCTCACGCTGAGTCACACTCGTGGTCCTATATATAAGGCTGGATGGACAAGTCTTCTGTTGTTGACCCAAACAAATGATTTAAATGTGAAAAAGAAGGACTTGAAAGCACGCTATGTGTATTTATTTTTTATAAACAAAGCCTTGAGATAAAACCTCCTGGTAAATCTGTTACATCTTCTGTGACCACCCCAGGAATATGAATGCACCACCATTAAAAACAGGTATGAAATCTTCTTCATTATCCCTGTTGTTTCCAATGGAAACAGAATGGCTTTTAAGCTGCAAGCTTAATCATGTCAGTTCCAAGAGAATCACAGTTTTAAATGAAGCAAATATTAGCTGGACCCAGGTGGTAATAAAAAGTCCTTCCAAAATGATTAATTATTTCATTTAGAGGCGTGCACATTCACCGAACATTATATCTGCATGATCACAGACTGTGACTCTCAAGGGGCCCAATCCCCAGTTGTCACCTGCTGCACTTGTGTAGTTTGCATACACACAGAACAATCCTGCCAGCAGCTATTTAGCTGTGCTCCTGAATGCCATTAATTCTTGTGCCACATCCCCGTAGGTGAGGAAACTGGTGGCCGAAGCAGCCTTAGTCAGAGAAATATTCTCTCTCTGCATCATCTTCCTTCTCTTTCCCATCCCTCCACCTCCATCCATATTCAGCAAATCCTGACATGGAATAGTAGGGAAGAAAAGAGGGAAGGTAGAGAAGGGAAGGCGTGCGAGGGGGTAATTCTAAATTCAGAACCAGCTCCTCTTGTTGCACGGGAATGACCCATCATTTCACACTGGGCCAAATAGTGTGAATTCATAAATATAAATAACAGCAGCAAAATCATCTTTTCAGGATGCCGTACAGAGGCACAGGCAGGGCCACATTAGAATAAAGATGCCTTCTCTCCCACTGTCTCTCTGTCCTATTACTATTATCATTACACGTCATTGCCTTCTTTATCAACAGCCACATTTTCGCCTTTTCTTCCTCCTCATTTCCCTTTCCTCCATCCCCATCTGCTTTCCTTTTTTTGTTCGTTCGTGATTGTGAAGAGTCACAGTTTTGCAGTGWGTGGGAAGACAAGGAAATACAGAAGTTGTCTTTCCTCATTTTAAAATTTCAGGTGTGGTTCGAGTGGTAAAAGAACATTCCGGTGGCTTTTCTGGCTGAAAAGAGAAGCAGGAGGGAGAAGACATCAGCTTGCTGCTAACAGGTGGACAGATAAGCAAATTGATTCTCTTTCTACAAGCTAAGAAATCACATTTGCTTTTAATATCCTTTTTTAAGACCTTTATACAGCAAATTTCCACTCGTTTGGTAGCTTGGTTTTATTTTTTTGGTCTTAGAACAGTCACACTCGCACAAAATATAAAAAGCAAGGGCAGGTATAACCGATTAGTCAAACTGCCACCTCTCCACGCCACCAACGCTAATGGTTGCCAGGGTAGTCAGAGATAAATATGTCCAATCAGAGACAATCACAGGGCGAGCTGAAGAGGCAGGTGAACTAATGACAAGAATGAAGCAGAGCAATGAAATCCTCTCACTGAGCCTGACAGTCATTTGGCAGCAGAAGGGAAAAAAAAACTTTTTTCCATGCATCAGGTGGGAGCAAATAACACCCACAGCCTAACTCTTCTGTCAAGTTCACTCCTTTCATTCTCTCAGCAACTTCACGCTTCTGTAACAGGGACTCAAACTGAAATGGAAACAATCAAATAAATGTAAATGGCTGCGAAGTATCACAGCAAAAATGTCACACAACCGTTTGCTCTATCAACTGAAAATTGATGTTCAAATCAACACGTAGGCTTGAGTGGAACTGGCTGCGACTGGCGAGCAGCACTGCCAAACAGAAAATATTAAAATACCAGAAGAACTGCCACTAGAACTCAAGTTTTACTGTAAAAAAATACTGTCCAAAGTTTAAGATTTGCTTTGCAGTAGAAAAAAATATATTTTTACTTTTTACCACAACCTCAAAATGCATGTGACAAAAATACATTTGACGTTAAGACCATGGGACTAAATACAGTCTAGAGCCAGAGATTGGTTTGTCTCTTTTAAATTAATAAAAATTAAAACATGCCTTGTCCTCAATGCACGTTTCCATAYAATGGCAAAATCTGTGCCCTGCATTTGACCAATCACACGCAAGATACACACAAAGTGGAGCATCGAGCAGCTATGTGAGTGCCCAGAGAGCAGTTAGGGAATAGGTGTCTTGCTCTAGGACATCACGACATATGGGCATGGTGAGGAATCAAACACGTGACTTTCTGGTCCCACTTTGGCTGCTTTACCACAGCAGCCCCACTAAGATCTAACAGCTACTAATTTACAGAGTAAATTTACTTGCCTAAAATTGTTTTTTACACAACTGCCAGCAATAAAAACATACCAGCACATTTTTACCCAGCATTGGCCAATCATTCCAATGTGTCACCTGGTGTCTAATTGGCAAGGCGTGTTGTTAAAGCAACCTAATGAATGGTCCAGCTAATGGGTCATTTTGCACCCAGGGAACAAGGTATATTACTGAGGTTTATACATGTGACACAAAAGCTCTGCTGGGTCAAATTATGATGGAAATACAGCACAAGTGATAAGAAAAATGCAATTAAGGGCACTTAATCAAAAATGTGGTTCCTTGGTCTCAATCAGAAAGAAATGAGAAAAACGAGAACACTGTGAGACCATCAATGAACCGGCACTTCATGGTGAACAAAAAGAAACGTAGGCATTAATGATGAACACTGAGCCGTTATGTTTCTTTAAGATTCCGAGCCGTTTTTCAAACAACCATGGCTCTGAAATGAATGGAAAACCTGGAAGAACACGGCTGGTCTAATGTATGAAAATTCACAGAGGGCAGCTCTCTGAGCCACACATGACCTTTACTTCCAACATTTTTCACCCTCGTCTATTTCTCTTGAATCCATGTTTTTCGCTTGTTACAGACTGTTGCAGTACAGGCTTTTATAGAAAATGAGGACTCTGTTACATATCAAACAAAGGTCAGTATTTGTTAGCTGAATACGAGCGGGTGTGAGTCTGCATGGAAAATGGAGTCATGTCACATCAGAAAGAAAGGTCAGGGTGACGTGTGCTTGAATGAGCAAGCATGACTTTGTGACTGGTGCCTTCAGCATGAGCTAATACACATGAGTGCATCTGGATTGTGGCTTATTCACAGGTTCAATACTGCCAGTCACTGAGCCAGACACACACAAAAAATTGGCTCGCAAATATTACAGAAAATCTGACACAAAACTGGATAAGATTGGGTTGCATGGTGTTAMAAATGATCATACTTACATCTCAGCCTAGTATGACAGCACTAAAGTTATTTCTTTTTCACGACTTGTATGCAAATTAAAATCAATTATCATGACAAAATTGCTTGGTGAATATAAAAATATATGCCAGTCCTACTAAAAATATCTCTATGCATCAATAACTGCAGACATGTTTTTTTGTGGGTGAGCAGTTTAATGCAAAGTCATTTTGCTGATGTAAATACATCTGATAACGTCTTTACAAAAATCACATTGGTGGAGAGAAATATGAGGTCATTTTTGCAAAATTGAGCTCACCAAGTGGTGTAAACCATGATATTTTCCCTACATAGTTACACCCCAATGCACTTCCATCCTGTATATACATAAGAGTGTGGCCATTTAGACAAACCACTTGATTCAAACATGAGTTAATCAGGTTATGAGAACCTCTAAGGCGTAAAATGTAACATAGATTTAGACCCTTGCTTCTATCTCTCAAAGAAAAAGTTTGCTTTTTTTTTGTTTGTTTTTTTTTTTTTTTTTTTTCCCCAAAAAAGGAATTCCAACAACTGGTGATTAATTGATAATCAGTGTCATGGGTGTTACTAATGGATAGCAACACTATAAAAAATCTGTTCAAATGAAACCTACTTATTTACAAAAGAATAGCTTGATTTTGGAGCTTCAGAAATCAAGTGGTAAAACACTTTTATTAGCTCAGTAAACATTTATTACTCAGGGCAAATATTAGTTTGTGTTCAGACACTTGGGATTAGCACAATTTACAACGACACAGTGTTGAAGACAAGATTTAAAATGAAAAGGAGCACACCATCTGAAAAGCCAGAGAGATAGCCTCAAGACATAAACCAGTACTTTAAAAGTCAATGGTCCACAGTAAAAAAAATGTTTTTTTTTCTGTTTGAGTCAAAACCAAGTGGCTTTATTGAAATGTCAAAAATAGTTCAAATCTACTTTTACATATATGTACAAACCCAGCATTCAACACCACAAACCGATGAGAACATACCGCAGTACTATTTTGAGTTTAATTAAAGTATGTCTCCCAAGGTCCATTTATGATGGAACTAAAAAGCGTGAAACTAGTTTCATATTTTAATCTACACAACATGACTGAAACCAAATTACTGTAGGTGTCATGTGGCTTATATGCTTCTCACATCTTCTTTTTTCCCTCTCTCTCTGGCTTAGACCCAAGTACCACTTAGTTTAAAACATTAAATACAGGACATGTCTACACCTGTAGGCTTTATGACACGGCCCTGCTTTCATTTGCCAAATGTAAAAGAAAAGGAACATAATGAGAACTATAGCTGATACCGGCTCCCCAGTTTAATCAAGCAGATAATTGACGAATCGCTGTGAAATCAATCAACTGTGTGAATGTGGTTTCATCATGCAGCAGATCCAAACAGCATGCAAAGGATTGAGGTTATAAATTAACTAAAGATTTTGTAAATGCTTTCCATCTCCTCCTAATTCTGCTTTTGTAGAATTAAACATTAAACAGGATTGGAAAAAAAAATCTGAAGAGGCGTACAGTAACAAACGAAACATTTCAAAAGTGAGTACAAGAAACTGGAAAGTCCGATGGAGGTTGCATTTAAAATAGAGTATAAAATAGAAATAAACAAAAAAAATCTGATTTAAGCAATAAAAATCAGAGTCGAGTATTAAGACCTGCAGTGTGAACGTAGACTTTGATAGGGTCAGAAAGTGCTTATTTCCTCCCCAACTTGCACAATCTGAACACACAAAAGACAACATGCAAAACAAACTTTTGCAATATTACAGTAAACCTAGCCAAGTATTGTTACAAAACAATATGTAGTTCAATTGACAACTGTTTAAAAGCCAAGTCAGAGAAAATAAGTATATCGTTTGATGAATGAGTTGTTATGATTAGGGTCATTAGAATGTTTCATTTCTTAAACTTTTGTTTCCAACATATGGTTAAAAGACAAACTTTTGTCTGTAATAAGCTTTTAATCACAGGCATGTTGGGTATGATGCAAACGTAAAGTTATTTTCAGAGTAACCACAGTGAAACAAATCTTGACAGAAGTGTCTATAACTACACATCTATCTTGTAAGAGTTTTCAGTAAAGGAAATATTTTCAGTATCAATAGTATATGTGTTAAGCTATAAAGTTTAACAATCTGCCACTCATTCAATCCAGATTACTTTGTTTCCAAGCATCTCTCTGTTCTTTTATATCACTTCCCTCCATGGCAGCATGATGGAGTGAGGGTGTCTATGGAGAGATATGACATTTGGATCGTTGGCTGTCACATAGACTGATGTCCATCTCTACCCGCTCAGACAATTCAGACAGCTTAACAATGAACTTCTCAATGTCCAAACACAAGGCCCATGCACAAACACAATCACAACAGTGATCGAGAGCGATAAGGCAGGCAAACAGGCTGTCATACATGGGTAAACACAAACATCAATACTCTGCTACAGAGTCAGCTTGGTGTTTTGAATCTGTGGTGGTGCATAAAATGAGGGCGCACGGGATAGACAACTTGAAACAATGGGTATCAGATTTCTCAAGGTCAGAGCTTACAAGTCAGATTTCTTTTGTTAAAACTGCAAGCAAAACAATACAACTGCCAAAACACTTGAAAAGAAAATTCAAATTAAACTTTCAAAAATTGCACCCACAAGCTTAACTTGACAAAAATCATGCTTCTCAGATGACAACCTAGCATCTTGCAAAGCATTGCTGTCTGCGCTAGACAACAATGTTGTTGCTTAAGCACACCAAAACTCAAGATGGTTTTGGTTGCCTTCAATCCACACAATAAAGGTCTTCTTTTTTCCCAAAAGTATACAATTATGTGCAGGTTTAGTTGAATAAAAAAATGTAAGGGTTTTTTTTCTCAAGTTTATCCAACTATTTTTCTATTTATTCATCCATTTTAATTTGCTTATTGATGGTCAGTTGATGGAGGTAAACCCAGGCATCCCTGACCCCAGCAATATATTAGAGCTCCTCCAGATCCTGAGACATTCCCAAACTAGGGAGGACAAAATGTGCATAGTCCCTCCAGTAAGTTTTAAATAAACCCCATAATCCCCTTCCAGTAAAAGGTGCCCAGAAAACTTCCAGAGCACTGCATTCAGAAAGAATCCCAATCAGACGCACAAACTACCTCAGTTGAATTCTTTCCATATGGAGGAGCATTGACTCTACTCCGAGCTCCTCCAGTTGGCAGAACGTCTCTTCAGATCTTTAAGGATGAGCCCAACCAAACAAAGATAAACAATTTCAGAAAATTTTGTTATTTTGGTCATGATCCAGATCTCATGACTACAGATTAGGATTGAGATGGAGATAAACCAATAAATCAAGAGATTCACATTTCTTTCTTCACCACAACAGACCAGAGAAATTCTCCTAATACTGCAGACGAGGCCCTGATCTGTCAGTCTAGCTCTCCCTAAACACCCAGTTTATCATCTAAGAAAAATGATTAGCTGCTGTGAAACTTTTGGTCAATTACACAAACATCTGCAGCTTATAACATCACGGCCACTTGACAGTTTCCATCTGCTGAAGAAGACTAATACAAATGAAGTGTACAGAACAGCAGCTAAAGGGGCTTGAAGATTAAACAGATTTTTCAAGGAGGTATGTTATTGACCAAAATGCAATTTAAAATTGCATATAGAATAAAAATGGAAAACAAAAATGCAGTAACTGTTTGGTGTTTTTATCTGGGAAGCTTGTATTTTTTTATTAGTACAAGTTAATGCAAATGTGTTTCCCCCCCTCCCTTCCACAATGTTTATAGTTGGACAGGGGTTTAGTAAGCTTCCTACCAGCTCAGCTTCTTCAATAATAGATGCCGGCACACTACTGTTCTATCTCCAGCTTGGGGGCTGTGAGCCAGTGGTTGGCTTGTGGAAGGTTATTCATAGAAAGCACGTGCACACAAACACACCCACACATGCATGCTTGCACATGCTACCTATTTCACCCATGCGATGCTGCTCCATCTTCTCCCAGCTGCCCTATTAAACTGAAGAATCTCGGGAAGTGAAATGAAACTAGTAAATCTCAACTGCTTTTATGATTGACTTGATATGATTTGTATTATAATTTGGACCCAGTGCTGCTTCTCTCTCTCTCTCTCTCTCTGCTGCCTCCCCACCTTCATACCCCCTTTCTCACCCCTTTCATTACTTAGATTGGCTCAAGTAAGAAAAAAAAAAGAGCCATGGGATTTTTGAATCACACATACATTTATACAGACACACTCATGCAAACATAGAGACCTCTATGGTCTCAAGGGATCTTGCTACATTTATCCACTGAAAGTGAAAAAACTGAGGATCTCTCTAAACTGTTTAGATAGCGTCTAACTGGTCCTCAAACAGTCTTTCACCTCAGTTTGAGGAGCATTAAAGACGGCTTAAGTGAAATGTGGAGATGAGATTAATTCATCTCAGAAAACTGAGATGTGACAATCCAATCAGACTCCAACCTGCACAGAATTGGCCACACTTATAAATTAATGCATGAGAAAGCCTGGAGAGATAACCAATGGGCACGAGGACCTCAGAGAGAATCTTTATATTGGCTAAATGATGAAGTAGCTGACAGGCTGAGTGAATGACAGACTGATGGAGTGGCTGTCTGAATGAAAACTTTGAAATGCAGGCAGTTTGAAGCTGGAAGTCTCTGGGTCTTTGACCATCAGAGTCTCAGCAGACAAAAGGCGAGAGAGGGCAGCTTATTCCACTACAGGCCCTTTAGCCTTCTGTGGCTTTGGCAAAAGAAATGATAAGCACAACTCTGACTTCCTTTCTGCTTGGCTGATATGCCCTTGAGCGACACTCTCCTCCTTCTGTTTGTGAGTGTATGTGTTGAAAGTGAAGTTCAAGACATAAAAACTGTCCGGGCCTTTCTTCTTCATACAAAGATCAGGAGTCTAAACACCTGCAATATCCTCCCTGAAATGATTTCTTTCTTGTTACACTTTGCCAAGTCAAAAAAACAGGTCTTATCTAAAGAACAGCAGAGTGTAGACATTTCCAGAAGTAGCCCTCTTGAACTTTCTTTGAAAACAGTTTCTTTGTACAACTTATAGAAACTGGTCAGCCTGAGAATGAGTGACCATGATGTCCATTCTATATTAGCATCATTAGAATTTAGAAATTCAGAATCTGGATTTTGGTTCTCTTTCAACAATCTTTCCAATTTTAAATCCCTATAACCAGAACTGAATCCAATCTTGGGTTGTTCACTACAGCAATTTTACTCTGGTCAGGTTTTTGACATAGCCACTGAATAGCCTAAGGCCACACATCCGTCAAAGTCAAAAAGGCCCAGTTACCAGCTGGGGTCCTTATAGCTATCCCAGTTGCTGACCACGGGACAACACATGTACATAATTTTACACAGGCTTGGTGAAAAAGATACATTAGCGACTCTACACAATAACAAAAAAATCCCCTGCTTTGCTCTTCCAGTTTCCTGTGAATGGCATGTGTTATTTCAACATCTTTTCAGGCCAATATCATCTCCTTTCAAAAAGAAAGGAGAAAATCATTCAGTTCTGTGGTGAAAGGCCAAGGCAAACTGGATGTTTGGACGAAATAGAACAGAAATTCCTGGCGTAGCAGGAAAAAAGAGGAGACTTAAAAAGAAGAAAAGACGACTTCACATAGGAGGGGGAAAAACTGCAAACATTTTGAAGAAAGAAGAGGAAATAAAAATAGAGAAAAACAGGAGAGGTCCTGCAATACTTTACAAAAACACAAATAAACCTGTAAGTTTGTAAACTTCACTAATCAGCTTGTCAAGCACAGCATTTTATCTATGAAATATATTGCAAGTTTTGATGGCAGAGTTCAAGAAAGGAACAAATCTTTCACCACAAAAACTAAAGAAAGAAACTGACCGTCTGCTTTAAAATAGGGTTAACTGAAACTGATTATTTTAATGAGAGACGAGTCAAAGTTCAAGACATTTGGTTTAAACCATAGTTTATGCTTGTTATAGAATGGCAAAAAGAGTTATTCCTCAATATATGTTTTCACTATGAAACACAGGATAGGATTTGTAATGGTTGGGGATGTTCTGCTTTGTGAACAATTGTTGATCCAAAATAAAGTTTAGAGCCCAGTGAAATGTTACCCCCCCCCCCCCCCCCCCCACACACACACACACACATTTTCAACCATGTTTATTAACCTAAAAGGTATGCTATTAGGAAAATAACTTAAAAATATGTAAATAAATAGCCACAAAATTCAACATGAAATAGCTGTTATTTCACTTTCACAAATATAACAAATTGATGTGGTTAAGCAGAACATTAAATGCTTTTGCAAGGTATTTAAACAGTTTTTGTATTTTTTAAAGAACAAAAACATTATGTGTAAAACATAGAATCTCACATAAAAGGTTATCTTTTTGTAAAATAGAAACAATTTTGAGTTTAACCAAAGATAAAAATGTGTCTCATTTAAAAAGGTCAAACCTACAAACAGCAACATATTGTGCACACTATTAATTAGGATTAAGCTGGTTTTTACTTGTGTTTTGGCCCAAACCAGTGCTTGTTTACAGTGCTTTATCAGAAGTGGACAAACCTTTCCTTTTTTTYCTTTTTAAAAGGAATATGTGATTCCGCACAGAGCAATAACATCTTGGATAAATTCACATCTGGCTTTCAACCGATGTAGCTAAATATTGAAGAGGTAGAAGGCATGTCCAGCTAGCTTTAGCTTGCTGTTTCTCTTGTTTCTGATATGAGTGAGACTGTAAGTGTATTTTTCCCCCATCCAGCCAATCGTGTTCTGACCAAACTTACAGAAGAGAAGTTCTCCAGATTGATAAAAATTACTGGGGTTTTGTTTTGTTCTGCCCTAAACTTTGTGCTAAACTTCACATTTTCTAATTTGGAGGAYGTTTGTGTTTTAGCAAGCCTCTTCACCACAGCTTGCTTTTTTTCTGTCTGTGTGGAGAGGAGAGGTGTAACCATGTAACAGCAGGTACAGTGGCCAAAATACTTCAGAAACTCGCTCAAATGAGCAAATTCTGTGAGATTCTGCGTTTTATACTGGATTCATTTTTGTTTGGTAAATTCCTTGATTCTGTCCATATTTTCTGCTTATGTCTGCATTGCAGAAATCATAAGGCCCTTAAAGTCTTCTAAGATATGACTCCATGTTGCTTTGAGATACATTCAAAACTCAATAGCTTCAAATTGTGGCAGCTAGCATAACAAGACTATGTTGCACGAAAATCACTTAAGGGAATAAATTGTATGTACTGGTACAGATAATCATTTGGGTGATGGAACCATTAAAGAAGCATCACAAGAATAAAAACAGCAAAAACACTTACCAAACCTAATTGTTTGTCAATAAGTTTACTTGAATCAAAACTGAAAATCTGGGGTGCATTTGTACTTCAGAGGGAGGTAGATGGGGTGTGTCAGAAGACGTACATTAACTCTATCTGTATGATAATGCTATTACCTCCCATCTGATCACCATTCCCTCCCACTCCRCACTCCCTGGCTACATTCGAGCTTTCATTAGTAACATGAATTATGGATCTGCTGTTGCATCTAAATGCTAAGCGTTACGCCATTTGTGTTGCTGTTTCCCACATTCTTCTCTTTCTTTTCTGTCTCTGCAGCTTTCGTCCTCTTCACTCCTCTATTTTCCCAGACTTGCCACAAACTATGATTACTACAGACCTATTAGAGAGTGTGCTGATGAAATTTCCATACCATCATATGCCCCTTGAGATTCTGATAGTGGAGAATATGCCAATATTGCAAGTGTTGGCATATAAACACAATACAGAAAACAAAGACTTTGTGCTGCAAGGTATAAAAGAACCAAAACTGTCAGGGATGAGCTGGAGAAGAGAAATGAATGSACAAAATAAGCCAATTCCATAAACAGATATGAGGAAAAAAAGATTTTAAAAAAGTCAAGTGAGAGAAAACACTGTGTGGTCTGTTTTGTTCAGCTAGAAGTGCAGATTTGTAGAGGATACCTCAACAGAGCAACTGAAACTGGACACTGTGTAACTACATCTCCTTAAAACCTACTCATAAAAAGCCCAAAATCCCACTAATGGGTGATGAGATGTTTTCTTTAGTCTGACCCAGAAAAAAGAAAACAGCCGAGAAAAGATGTGCCTTTAGCTAAGACTTTCCTGTGAAGCTCAAAACCAAGTCAATCTGTCTATTGGGCCCTTCCTTCATTAGCAGAAACGCAAATAGCCCATCTGTGGTTAGGTGAATGACATCAACCTCTCATTGGCTGTTTTACGAGCTCCCCTGACCAGCGTGAGAAACCGTGGTACTGCAACCTCATTGACACACAGCCAAAACGACCCAGCTGAAGCTGCACACGAGCAGAAACAAAACACACTTCATCGCACAGGAGATCCACTAAAAGTGAACGTGCACAGAGTCAGAGCATGAAGCAGCCCAGGCCCAGACCGCACATACTTTCCCATGCTGATGGAGGAGTTTTATAAGCTCACCCTCTTCTCCTTGCCTCATTTTTGGGTAAGACACAAAATTCCTTTGGAAACACACACCAAAGGCTTTTTTTTAAAGGACTTAACTGATGATTCAGATTGTTATAGTTGGAATATGAACAGAGTACAAACACACATCACAGAGGACATTAGCTCTCACCCACTGTGTCTTATTTTTTCCTCCCTCGCAAGTTCATAAAACATCATCAGATTACAAGAGCAGGAGGTCAGTCAAAAGGCAAAAATAAAGAAGCGAAACAAACTTGAGGAGACACAAAAATGTTTAAACTAATTGTGAAACCAAAATACTCCAAGTGTGTACATTCCAGCCAAACTTATCTCAAGTTGTGGAAAACGTATGTTGTGCTGCAATTAAGCAGAAAGACAACAGTATGCAAGCAAGACATCAGAAGAAAATACTATATTGTGATCTGAAATCTGAGCTAAAACATTCCACCAAGGTGAAAAAGAACAAAGAAAAAAACCATTAAATACAATAACATCTGAAGAGGTAGAAATCAAGATGGCCAGTCTGTAACCTTACCTTTGAAATCTCTTTGATTTGTGTGAACCCCCTCTCATTAGACTTCATTTAAACCTTCAGTGCTAAACCTAGAGAACAAATGAACTCTTGATGGCATCTAAGGCTACGTTCACACTGCAGGCAAATCCGACCCAWATCCGATTTTTTTGACCCATCTGACTCATATCTGATTTTTTTATGACAGTCTGAACG
>NW_013952416.1:1616145-1618951 GCF_001266775.1 Austrofundulus limnaeus | reverse complement strand
GATTCGATGCGCAAAATGTAGCATCCATGCTACCTCTGTAAACAAACAAGCCGGCTGATGAGACGTCACGTCTTCTACTGCGCATGCGTGTCACATCAGCGCTGTGGAGCGTTCACACAGGGGTCTGATACAGGTCACATTTAAAATGTAATGTGAACGTTCACAAAAAAAGATCGGATTTTTTCAAAAAATCGGAACTGAGCATTAAGACCTGCAGTGTGAACGTAGCCTAAGTCACCATCATTTAAAGGCCTGTTTAAGGGTGGTGCTGGTGGTGGAGGGTGTATTATTTATTTTCCAGGCACATACATCAATTCTACACCACAATCAATATGTGATCTTCAGTTGTTACGAAAAATGTACAGCATATTAAAAAAATAAACACCTTGAAATTGGCCTCTGTCTCTTTCAAAACATCCTACCATTCCTAACACTCCCACTTCAGCACATTTTCACAACAATGCTTCGGGGGAGGGGTGCTCTGTGGRGCGGGAGCTCGACTGCAGACTGAGCTCCAGGGAGGAGCTTTGTGTAACAAGGTGGTGCTTTGTACCAGCAAGTGTTTTAGGCAGCTCCAAATGGCTACAACAGGAGATTCAAGGATTAAACATGTATGTACCAATGTATGAATGGGTCAAAGCAACATGCAGCATGAGTGAATGACATAACATATAAAGTTCAAAAAAGTCATTTTTCTTGTTGAGATGGCAACTGTGCTGTTTTCCCTCTTTGCAAACACAATTCTGAAATACTAAAACAAACAGATTTTTGTTTAGATCTTTGATTTTGAGTAGTATCAGTTTTCTACTACATTTATGTTTATGACGCACTACCATGAACTTGACCTAGCCAACATTTCACGAGGTGGGAAATCTGGTTCTGATGGATATTTCCAAAGGACTGATACTACCTGAATAGAATCCTGCCAGAAAGTAAAACCAAGCTTGGGGAAAACTCAAAGAAGAAAAACAAAACCACAGGCTAGCCTTTGTGTCAACACGACTCCTCTCTTTTATTCCCAGAAATGATGATTTAAAATAAACAGGAATATGAGCACTTCTCTTCCCCTTCATTTTTCTGATAATCCCATATTTTATTTTTGCATTTCTTGTTCCTTTCTATGCTTATTGAACAAATCCCCTGTCCCAACTCTCTCTAATCGCATTACCTCCTAAGGTGTTCTGCACTCAGAGTAACTAAAACTCACTAGTGCCAGCACAGTACTCCAAAATACAGTGCCGACTGCCAACTTAACATTCATGCAAAGAGTCATGCACTTAACTCTGTTTTCGAGACACATGTATAAATGAACTGACACGTAAAAACAATAAAAGATGCCAATTATCATTTCAGATAGCRCAGAGCAGTTACAGATGGTGCGAGCCGCAGGGGGAGCACTGCATCTGACTAAAGCGGAGCATGACCTCGCTTATATCAACCAGAGCAGGCCTGGGAAAAGAAACATTGATTTCTCAATCTATCGGGCTGCTTTTCTGCACCTCGGCTATGAAAAACCATGGACGACAGGAAGAAAATGCAGAATTGAAGAGGGGGAAAAAGGGAGAAGTCATGAAAGAAAGGAACCCATATTAAGTCAGACTTTGGAGAGAACAGTGGATTKTGTCCAAAAGCTATTAAAACAGTTTTTCATGTGGAGCCAATAAACATAAGTGAGGTTTTAAATATGAGCTTTCAGACCAGAGCCAGAAGGAGAAGGGTTTGCTAGAGAGGGAAAAAAAATGACCAAGAGATGAAAAGAAAGGRGAAAGGTGAAGAAAAAGTGGACTGAGTTCCTTTCTACACAGCAACACTGTGTTTTGTGCAAGTATGCTACAAGTGATGTGAAACCACTTGTTCCTAATTAACCAATGCCTTAACTAATTATKGTAAAGGCAGAAACTAAATGCTTAAAAAAACACATTCCAGGATAAAAAGTCAAATAAAACTGTAGGGAAACAGTAGGAGTTTAAAATAGTAGAAAAGTAAAAACTGGTCTTCTTACCTGGATTTAGTGGAGCGACAGTAGCCATACATGAAAAAGACAGAGACATAGAAGAAGGTTGGTCAAATGTATAAACAAGAAGAAAACTTTAAAGTCATTTGAACACATAATTAATGTGTTTGTTCAGCCATACTGCCTGACTGAGTCCTGGGAATCGTTGTTACTTGTCAGAATGTAAAACAAAACYATGAAAACAATCATAAACCAACGAGGGACATGACTGTGGCTATTTTTGCCTTTTAAAAAGCCTAGGGCATATAATGGGTAAAAATATGGCCTGAAGAATAAAAGAGCARCACCAGACCCATCTCATCTGGCCCCTCAGTGTCCTGAACCTGACTAGCATTCTTACATAAATCTTAAAATATGAGTGAAAACAAGTCTTGAATAAACATTTAGAATATTTAAACCTAAATGTTTTTAGCATGAGTTTTATTTACAACGTTTGTGAGTTCAGTGGTTGTCTGGGCAGAACCAGACTAAGAATAAATGCTTTAAGGAGATTAAAAGWAACACTTTTAATGTTGCATTCTTAAAGGGGCAACATCATGTAAAATCAACTTTTTTGAGATTTATATCATGTTATAATGTTATACTCCCATAAAAAAAACACGCCCAAAGCCTTGCTCTGACTCATTCATGCATGTCTGAGAAAATCCTGCAGCGTTTTAGGAAGCCATGTTGAGGACCAAAACGACAGGTGGGGACCAGAAACACCTTTTGGTACCAGAAACGCCCCTGGGACGTGTCTTTAAGCCAAGCTTCCTCATCACGTAGCACACCTCCCCACCCCCGCCCCCACAC
>NW_013952416.1:1613899-1615572 GCF_001266775.1 Austrofundulus limnaeus | reverse complement strand
ATATATATATATATATATATATACACACGTACATATAAATGAAAGGTTACATAAAAATGCACCTTTGTCATTACAGAACCTTCCATTTTCTCAAACAACAATTTGTGTGCAGCAGTCTGTTATCCTAAGTTCTACAGACTGATTTATCCACAGGGGAAATTGGTTCATTGTAGCAGTAAAGAATGAAGGTTGGGGAGAAGCTAATAAAGGCAATCAGTGATTTAAACAGTGTGTCAGATATAAACAATAAATTACTTAGAAGAAAACTCAAACATGTACACACGCCTGCTGAGGCACCTCTACGCATTACTATTTTCCTTTGCGAAGCAATCTGAATTTGTCATCATGACTAATTTAACAAAAACATATTAATAAGGATCTTCGAAATGTACAGTGAACTGAAAGGCTGGGAGACAAACACCTAATTAAAGGAGGTTCCACCAATCACCTTAATTGCTTTTTGGTAAAGCTAAAGCCACCACCTTTCTGCTTTTCAAAACACTTTGAAAATGTGTGATTTAACCTGCTTGGCTGAGAGGGGGTGAAAGAACTGACCAGAAAAAAATCAAAGAGGAAACCAAACCAAAGACAGAGACTGAGGAACAGTGACGATGAGGCGCGAGACGTCAAAACTATAAACAACAATCATGTTGGTGACAGCTAGGAGCGTACGAGACTCTGAAACTACCGATGCACACAAACAGGCAGAGCTCGCACACACTGAGCCGTGCACGGCGGAGCGCACGCTCACGCTCGGAGGCAAACACACAAACACTTAGAAGCAAACACAGAGCAACTCTCTGGTGGCTTTCAAAACAAAGGTATTAATCATCATTACACACATACACACAAACGCACAACATGGGTGGGCAGGGGATGGCGGGCCTTGGGACTCATCAAAGAGACACACTGACACCTCGGTTCAGCCCTCGCCGTGGCTGTCATAGCAACCAAGGTCAAGCGGTCCGGGGCTGGGTGGGTATGCGCGCRCATGAGAAGGAACTGTTACACACTCCCAGAAGAACTGGCTGGAAATAATGAGCCCGTCGCTGTCAGGACGGCGTAGGAAGACAACGCAAGTCCCTCAGCTGTGCAACACTACCTGTTCAGAACAACAAGCAGACACACACCAAGACATTTTACCAGACTAGACTGCTAAACAAGCAATTAAGCTTTCAAACTGTTCTAAAAAACTTTGTCTCAATYTGTGTAATTACTACTTATACAATGACTGATGGAGGACATCCAACATGTTTTTTCCATCAGGAATGAAACACCTGTGGATTGATGTATATGGTGATGTAATTAAAGTGGGGGYATTATGCAAAATTGACTTTTTTAAGCTTTATACCAGCGGTTCTTAACCTTTTTGACCTCGGGGCCCAATTTGTTGAACATAAAGTGACAAGAGGCCCAGTCACGCATTACCATACCGATCAAAATGATAATTACTCTAAATCTTGGTTTAAAATTATAATTATTATAAATCTTGGATTAATTTGTATTGTATTTGCATTATAACTAAATAAAATACACTTACAGTTTAAAAGTAAAACTCCTTTAAAATAATCACAAGACATGATTATAAGAAACATTTTTTTATATTGTAACCTGCCCATTAAAAATTATTTGAACAAATACAAAGGTCAGTCAACAGACCACTCAGGCTTATC
>NW_013952416.1:1606774-1610081 GCF_001266775.1 Austrofundulus limnaeus | reverse complement strand
GTATTTGATAATGTTTTGAACTTTTAAAACATTGCATGGTAGAACCAGAGGCTGCACTTCATTTTAGTGACAAACTTTGGCATTTTTAAAGGGTTACCTTCATTTTTGCCTTCTACTTGTAATTTAAAATAAGTTTCCATTGCCGGCAGGTTTCTAAAGTTCTTCTTCTACATATTAAAAAAAGTTGTAAAACATCTGAGTGGTGCACTACCGCTACTAGAGTTGAGAAAGTGTATTGCACCTTATTAAAAATCAATGTGGTCCCACTGCCCACAATTGGGTCACAGTCCATAGGTTAACTTTATACCATGCGATTATGACATTCCCTCATTAAAAAAAACATACCCAGATTGTTGCTTTGACTCATTCATGCATGTATGAGAAATCCYTGAATCTCCTTGGGTAGCCTTGTGGGGCTGCCTAAATGCTCACTGGTTCAAAGCACCACCTTTTTGTTCAAAACTCCTCCCTGGAGCTCAGTCTGCAGCTGAGCTACCACCACACAGAGCAGAATTGGGAGTGCCAGAAACGGTAGGAGGTAGGGCTGGGCGATATGGCCCCAAAAAAAAATCTTGATTTTCGATTTCAATAGATTTTGCTTCCCACTTAACGGAGTGCCTCTGTTTCAGGTGTCGAAACAAATTTGTTGTACTCCTGCTTTTTGTAGCAAGAAAACTTCAAACAGATTTAGCAGTGAGGTGTTTTGTTGCTCCAAGTCTGAGGTTGCAAAACCTAACCAGTTCCAGATAACTGAAGAAGCACTGCCTTTTTTGAGAAGTAGATCCTCTCTGCTAGCTGACATATTGTCATTTCATGTACCCCGCATCTTGAGGGACAAGCGGGGTGACCTCTGAACTACAGAAGCCCCAAAGAGTGCACTGGTGGGGAAAAAAATCTCGATTTTTCCAAAATCAAATCTTTATAAACGGAAAATTCAAATTTATCGATTAAATCGATTTATCGCCCAACCCTAGTAGGAGGTTTTTACGGAATTTACGTTTTCCTCAAAAAGTGGCACTTTGTGTTTGTGTCACAGATAGGCAGTCTCCCATCTGATATTATGTAGTGCAAATATTAACTAATCCCTACTTGACCAAGTTAGTGTCATCTCATGTTTGAATCTCACGCTGTCTCTATTTCTGGCTGCAAACAGTAAGTTAGTTTTTTGCTGCCACTCGTACTCCTCAGATTTCACCTTTCATAAGTTTTACTGCAAGGCAGACAGGTCCAAAGTCCAAACTTTGTAACTTATATTAAACACAACTCCAAACCTTCCAGTCAAGAACAATCCTTCACAAAGAACAACCAATTTGGACATCCTTCAAACACAGACTAAACACAATGTCAGTGTTGACTTTGAGGAGAGGATATGAAGAGGCAGCTTTTGAAGTACAACTCAGTGGTTTGAAGTTCAGCCGACTGTTCCATCTAATCCAATTTATTCTTGTTTTAGTCACCGAGGAATCTGTACCTCGACTCCAAACATGGCACCTGTCAGAACCGTTGTAATCTTCGGTTGAGTGGTGTCACTCCAAACAAAATCTGTCACAATCCACTCAAGAGGCACAAAAAGTACAAAACAACATTTCTTCACTCTGATACATGATTAAAAACGCGCCAAAGGCTGTCATTAGAGACAGAGMCTGTCTGAAATGCATACAGACTCAGAATTTTGGGGTACAAATACATGCTGTTTGAGTGAATGACGACTTCAAAAACACTTTGAAAAGCTTACAAAACATGTGTTCACAAGTCACATAGTAGGGGCACATTTTGACATATTGCTTTTTAAGCTGAGAGGAGACAAGTGTAGAAAGGCAAAAATCATAAAGGAGTACTCAAATATAAAATTAGATCTGTTCACAATCAGACAGAAAGGATGCTAACTTATTTTAAATTGAAGGAATGTTTGCATGTCGTGCTCTAATCTGAAAGTTGGTCATTTTATCAATCTTAGGCCTGTCACAATAACAAATTTTGCTGGATGATAAATTGTCTCAGAAGTTATTGCAATAAGTGATAATATTGGTTAGAAAGCACGGTGCCCTGGGGGTGTCCTGAGGCATCGCCAGCTGAAAGAAGGTCTTGGAAAATCGAAGATGCTCCTCTAGCAAAATGCTTRTTCACAGGGCTCTCRTGCTACAGAGGTTCCGAGACCATGAGCCTGGCAAATAGCTGATGCAAGAGTTCACTCTCCCTATGCTCAGGCCTGTTGCAATAAGCAACAGGCCTGATCATTATTCTCTTGATGCTAAAAATATTTATATTTATAGGTTCTGATCCTCTTCTTGTTCAAGGTGATACTTCATTTCCRAAATCCCAGTTCCTGGTCTTCCTGTTTTGTTTGTCTGCAATATTTCTCAATTCTGTCTTCACCTCTGGCGTGTTAATTGCAGAAACGGGAGACAAATCTGACCTTTTCAGTGTAATCATCCCTTTGGCTCCATTAGATCCACACCTCAGGCCCAATCACCTGCACAAACCCACACACACAAACAAACCAATGCACAGCCTGGTAAAACACTACACACACCACCCCAGGTTAATCACAGAGTGGAAGTAGCTCCATCCAGAGGCACGGTAATCATTCCATTCCCTCTGGACATTTTCACCATTTTCTTCACAGAAGTGCAAAGGCCTGCAGAGCCTCTAAAGCACCTAAAAGAAAACTGGGGAAATATCTTGATATGTCTTTGCTTTTTACCACTTAACAGCGGTTTGGCTGTGCGCATGAGTCGTAAAGCTAATTCCACATAGGACAAAATGTGCACCATGAATCACAGCGGCAGTGACTTGTGGTGTTCATTTTCGGATGATAAAATCACTTAGTGGAGGATTACGTGAGCATTTTTTGTGTACGTTGGCAGGTGTCAGTGTGTGCTTAACAGTACTATGTGAAGCACAGGCGGGAAATGCTGATGCACAGTCATCCTCCAACAAAAACATTCAAGGCCCATTATAGCTTCACTGACAGCAAAGAAAGACGAATGCAAGTGCTGCCGTGATCTCCGAGTCTGTCAAACGTTATTTCCTTTAAAGTGTATCTTACCACCCCTGTGAAAAGGTAACTCCGCCCCAAGGCGAAATTTGAAAAATGCATCAAAGTGGGTAGGGGAGGGGGTGTGAGTAGGGGAGGGGGGGTTAGAGAGCGGAGGTGTGGTCAGGACGAGAGAACGTGACAGGCAGCTAGCATTAGCATAATTGATGCTACATGGAAAGTGACCACAGTATCACAGATAGTTACATCTCTGAACGTCTGCGGTGGAGGATTTTCACCCCACTCCAGACAGAGGAGTAGCGCTCTGAC
>NW_013952416.1:1600900-1606474 GCF_001266775.1 Austrofundulus limnaeus | reverse complement strand
GCACAAAAACATCAAAATTAGCACAGAAACTGTACTATATAACATTTTAGACACATTCTAGACAGTTTATCAGCTAAAAAAAGTTAATTTTGGGTTAAGTTACTCTTTAAGGAGAAAAGATGCTTCTGCTGTCAAAAGATCAAGAACAGACGGACAAACAGAGTTGGGAAGGAAAAAGCACAAGGACAGGTCATTTCCTGACATGCCTGGGTAAGACATGGTAACACAGAATTAGATATTAGCCTTCCACTCACGGTACCAAACACTGAAAGTGATTAGATTTATTGCCAGTGAACCCTACTGATGAGCACATGCACACACTAACTGGAAAACAAGCCCACACCCACAATCTTGACTCAACAAACATCATCTGAAAGCAGATAAAAACAAAGAACACACACATTGCACTCGTCCCATCAATTACAGAAAGAGCCATTCAGTGATCAGTAAAAGCTGACTTCTGGCTATTAGTCGAGACAGCATGTTACAGATTGCTGCCGCTCTCCTCCCTTAACTCAACCTCTTTTCTTTTTTCCCCATCTTTTTCTAGAGAGGGCAGTCTAATTAATAACTGGTATCATTCCAATAAAGCCATTAGTGGTCACTACATTTCTTAATTCTTGCACTCGTCCCTCTTACTCACTGTTTCCTTCACTTTATGTCCCTCCATCTCTTCCTCCTTTTGTGATAGATGAACATGGGAGGCTGCAGCTGTACTGCAGGATAGTTGTTAGACACACACACTCACTCACAAAGCCTGACCAAAAAAACAGGATAAATACTCTGCCACAACAAAGTAGACTAAGGTAAAAACATGTTTGGTGCAGGTTCACTCTGTTGTACTGTGGATTTATAAGAACAGTGGATGTTTAAAAAAAAGATCCTACATTTCAGTTGCATTCTCTATTACAACATATTCATTGACAGTTTGAGTTAAATTAAATGGATTGTTATACAGTAGTTAAGTTTATGAACAATTAATATATTACCTGTTGTTGAAAGCTCTTTGAACAATATCACYTTAAAGTACCCRTGACATCAAATCTTTGTAATAAACATAAATGCATTTTTGGAAAGATGATTTTGGTAACATTTTGAAAAAAGAATTCACCACACTGAAACGAACAGTTGTTGACATATTTATATATTTGCATGTGAAGCAACCRTGTGTACTATCCCAAGTTTTCTGAAYGGTCTTTTRCTGTTTTTATGAATCAGGTTTACTCTGATGTTGCACCACTGTCTTGTGGGGTGCCCCAAGGTTCAGTTTTGGGTCCAATCCTCTTTTTATTGTACCTGTACCCTTTAGGAGGTATTTTAAAATGTTACAGTAATGTGTCCTACCATCAGTATGCTGATGACATACAATTGTACTGTTCCTTTCGACCCTCTGAGTTCTTCAAACTATCTGAACTCAGTAACTGTCTGTCAGAAGTCAAAACATGGCTGAACAACAACTACCTGCAGTTAAATGCAAACAAGACTGAAACTCTGATGATAAAATCCCTGTAATCAGGCAGCACCTTGCTTTTTTAACTCCTTCAGTGAAAAATAGTCTCAGAAATCTGGGTGTTGTCTTTGATAGTTTTATGTCTTTTGACAGCCATTGTAAAATTTTAGTTCGTAACTGTTTTTATAATTTAAGGAACATTTCAAAGCTGAGATCTTTTGTGTCACAGAAGGAACTAGAGATGGTTGTTCACGCTTTTATTTCTACTGGTTTAGATTACTGCAACAGTCTTTTTACATGTCTAAACAAATCCTCCTTGACTCGGCTTCAGTCTGTGCAGAACGCTGCAGCGAGGTTATTAACAAAGACCCACAGGAGAGCCCACATTACACCTGTTTTAGCCTCTCTGCATTGGCTCCCTGTGACTTTGAGGAGTCATTTTAAAATTTTAGTTTTAACTTTCAGAGCACTTCATGGTCAGGCCCCCAAATACATACTGGACCTTCTGAAGCCTCTCTGTCCATCCAGGACTTTGAGGTCCTCTAATCAAATGCTGCTGGTGGTCCCTCGAACCCATTATAAAACCCGTGGAGACAAAGCTTTTCAGGTGGTGGCCCCGAGGCTCTGGAACGCTCTCCCTCTGTCCCTTCGCTGCTCAGATTCTACTGACTCTTTTAAGAAACATCTTAAGACATTTTTATTCAGACAGGCTTTTAGTTAAGTGCTTTTTATTGTGTTTTAATTGTTGTTTTTATATCTGTGATCTGTTTTACTGTTTTTAATTATTTTTTGCTTTCTGTGAAGCACTTTGTGATGTTTGTGTCTGTGAAAGGTGCTACAGAAATAAAGTTTACTTACTTACTTACTTTCCTACATATAAAGATGTTGTCATTGACTTCTAGTGTGACAGGGCCTTAAGATTGATGAGCTAACACCTAGTCTGAGCAGGGCCAGGAATAAAGTGGATTGCTGCAGCACAATTGGAAATATTTTAGAGCAGTTTATGTAAACGCTGTTTTATAAAACTTTATGTTACTGTCAGTTTACCATTGCATGATTATTTATATGGAACTCTAGGTATTAAAAGCACAAATAACATTATCAGGAGCCAGTTGTAGCACTGTTGGTGCAACCCGCTGCCCTTCCAGCAAGATATTCTGTTTGGAAAACCTGTGTAATGCACATTTGACTGTGATGCAAGGGTGTAAAATCATTTGCATGAACCTCTATAACCTCCTTAACATTGGAGTTTTTTTAATACACTTGGACTTGCCATTAGAACATCAAACCAGCCAGACCTAATTGCTATTTTCCCAAACTGAAGCCATTTAAAACAGCTAAATACTACTTTATTCCTTGTCTTTCCATAGAACCCCACTTAAATTTCTGAACTATGGCTTCAAATGTATATTTCATTGCACAAGAAAAGAAAAAAATAAGTTCCTATTGCATTTTTTATATAAAATGACCCCCAATGAGAACGGTGAAAAAATGTCTTTCCAAAAGTACTGTCTCTTATTCAAGCACAACTATTATTAGAAGAAAATCCATTTCTGTGGGATCCAGGAAATCTAGGAGGTTAACAAAACACCACAACTGCCTGATTTGATGCTGGCCAGGAATCTTAACTGCATGCCAAACCCACAGACTGCATATATGATGTGAACACGAGGGTTGAGCTGGAAAGTGATATTTGAAACCCAACGAGATAAAAATACATGCTCTGGAGTTTGTTATCTGCTTAAGAGTTATTTTCTGAAGGACCCTGAACACACTCATCACAAGAACTAAGTGTTAATGGGGACACTGTGAAAGAAAAAAATATTTAGTTGGTATTTTCAATGGAATCTTTTGAAGCCATAGACATTTGGACATTTGGCTCCATCTAAAATATTCTTTAAGTTTTTTTCTTATTTTTTAAAAAAATAAACAATACAAAAACAAAACAGTTATAAACAACTAGCTAGCATGCATGTTTGTACAGGGTGCAAAATGATCATGCAAAATATAGTCTGCTACATCATCGAAAAGCTATGCATATTCACTCCAAACAAAAATAACCAGAAACACTTTTTATTTTAAATTCATCTAGGGAAGTACATTTTAAAGCATCAATTTTTCTCACCAAAAGAAAAATAAATAAATAAAATCGGTGTGAGAACTGACTGTTCAAATGCATCAGAAAATGTCTGCTTCTTTGTTGACGAAGCCTCAGTTGTACTGGACTTTAAGACACTTGTTAACTCTAAACATACATTTTTTTATCCTATTCTCACTTTTACTTTTAAATACAGCGTCTAAGAAAAACCTATGGGGAACAAGTGTTTTTGTTTATTTATTTATATTGCTTGGGATCATATTTTCTCTTTCTTTTTGCAAACCTGATATCTATTTTTCCTCCACTTAAGCATAAAAACTGTCTAAGAGTGGCTCAATACAGTAAATTCTGTTTCCTTCTCCTTAGGATTCCCAAAGCCGAATGTATTGATTTTGTTGACTCAAAGTATTAATATCAAGGGTGCAGCGATACAGTCTGCCCAGACAGAGCCTCGATCAATTAAATCCTCATTTATAATTCACCTTCTTTTAATTTCCCTAGCTGTGGAGGGCAGCTTTGAAATGTATATAAAGTGAACGAGTGAAGAAAATAACAAGACAGACAGGAAGCTTGCGTAAAGCACAGACAGTGCTCTTTTCCTGTGGAGTGCAAAACCATATTATTATAATATATTCTAAATCACTCTCAGTGCGCATAATGACAAAACCACTGCACCTGCGTGCTGTAAAGTGAGGAGAAAAACAAAGCCACATCTATATGCTGATTTTTCATTTTCTCCCTCTTCTCGCTTCCCCCGAGGACGTGGCATGATAGCATATGCTCTGTAATGGCACGGAGCGTTGCCGCTTTTAGGGGCAAATTGATGTCAGTGACATTGTTGTAAGTTAGAATAAAAACGTGGGAGGAAGTTTTGCTGGCAGAATTGAGAGCAAACTAACACTTTTTAGCTCCTCAAACACAAGCTAACCTTTTCTTTTTAATCACAATCCAGCCTGATGGATATAACTGAGCATCCTACACAAGCAGCCAGAGGTTACGACTGCATCACATCAAGTTATTCATTTTTACATTTGCAAAGTGATTTCTTTTTTCAAGCAAAAAAAATGTATATATTCTGAATACACTGCTCAAAAAAATAAAGGGAACACTTAAACAACGCACGCTAACTCCTGATCTTAATCAATGAAATATTTGCATTGAGTACTTTGTTCTGAACAGAGTTGAATGTGCTTCACAAAAGTTTGATTTACTTGGACTTAGCGTGCGTTGTTTGTGTTCCCTTTATTTTTTGAGCAGTGTATAAAGAATATCTTGACACAAAAAGTGCATGTAAATGATAAGAAATAGTAGCATTGTGTTTATTTTGTTTCAGTAAATCARCGCAATAGAAACTAGAAGTAATCGGAGAGTGCAAACCTCCGCCAAGACCAATTTCCCCCATCCTTTAAATAAGAGTTAATGCGCAAAAGCAGAGATGGAAACACATTTGCCAAATAAGTTCTACGTAGCGAACATTTAAGCAGGCAGTATGCACAGGATTTCTTCTCGGTGCAGTCCAATGTGAAAAAAAAAAGCCTGACTCGTCACCCGACGTTATTCATCATCAAACTGGTGTCGGATTAAGCTCCTAAGTTTTCATCAGTCACAKTTCACTGTGTAAAACGTCTGTTTTATCCCCTTGTATGAGTTTGTAATGGTTTGACTCTCTTTATAAAGTGCTTCCTGTCTCCCCCCGTCTCCAAACTTTGAGGCCCGGGAGCTCTCTGTTTACAAGCCCAGTAGCGAGAAACTGTTTTGATTGGTTGGTTCGGAAATGTGGTGTGTTTGAAGAAATGGGAAAAATARGTTTCATGGTGCAGTCACGCACTTCCTGGTCACAAAACGTTCTGTAAATGCGCATATTATGGCAAAAATTATTCACCATTAAATCTAGTTTTAACATTACTTTTATAAAGTTTCAAGTCCGTGATGCCCAATCCAGCTCACTGCTTTTTTTTTTACAGAAGCCCTGTGAAAGCATCACAGCTTTGCCGATCTCAGAGTGTTAAAAAAAATTCCTGTATCC
>NW_013952416.1:1580453-1599944 GCF_001266775.1 Austrofundulus limnaeus | reverse complement strand
ACCACTGTAGAAGCATTCAAAGTGCTTAGACAAGAACTCCCTTCAATTTCTTATGCAAAATAAAAGCCAACACACAAAACACACCATAGAGAAAAATAATTTAATGAATTGCATAAATTCTGTGCTGAAATGGATGGTTTCCTTAGTTCAGGGCCAGCCAAACCACTTACAGCACAGTGTGGTGCAACATCAAACTCTGATGAAAGATCTGTCAGTTTTGAGAATCCAGTGAACGCTAGTCAAAAGGAACCTGTGCTGCTGCTTGGCAACCGGGCTATTGAATCAATATAAAGAAAATTCTAAATTTCACATTTCGTGGACATCCTTGGGCCATATGAAAGGGGCTCATTTCATGCTCAGAGATGGAGGCCACGGTTATTTGAAGCTGATTCAGTTTTGGATTAAGTCATTCATTTGTGGATTTGTGCCCGAGACTACTGACGAGACAGACGAAGGTCCAGTCCCCCCCCCCCCCCCCGCCAAACGTTTTACCAATGGCCACACCAGACAGCACCACAGCAGCAACATCAAATGATGTGGCGGGGTTTTATCTGAAAGCGATCAACTTGAGCGTCGCCCAGGAGGAAGCAACAGCTTGAGTTTGTTAACACTTCAAATTGTTGGAACTGGGAGACGAGTCCCCAGTTTTCAGCTCAAACCAGACACATTTGTCAAAGTTTGGACACGGGGTGATCTTTTCATTAAGGGAATATCTGTGCCTTGACATTTACAACACCTGTTAAAATGAAGATGTATTGCATATTTCACAAGGTGGAAAAGAAAGCATCCATCTCTCTGCCACCCCACCGCTCTCCTTCTGCCGCTTATGAAATGCTGTACAGTTAGTGGCTTATTAATTTAAAGTGTACTGCATTAGCCCATCCTAGGTGAATATGCTAATCAACAATTTTGAGGCCTGATGAAGTATTTTATGAGAGGCTGTAAAAGTATTTTTGGGAAATTCTCTGTCAGGTTCAATTGCTCAAAGTGTCTAGCCACGTGGAACCATATCTCACCCACCATAATAAAGGAGGAGGGGGCTGACACAGAAACAGACAGATTTAAGAGGCAGGTTCTAAGCACCAGACTATTGTTAAATTAAGTTATACACTTTTCTTAATCGAACATAAACAAAATGATTCAATCAAGTCTGTTCTCTAGTGTCCGTTTGATTTCCCTCCACACTGTATATTAGTCTTAGAGAGATAAGTGTGGTCCCATACTCTACCAGCATAATTACAAAGCTAGCAAGTTTTCTGACCTTATTATGTGTATAATCACATTTTTTAACTCCAAATCAGATTTTGGGAACACCTCTAATGAGATGTTCCTGAATGGTTTTGTACTACTGTGTATATAATAATTAGGTAGTGTTATAACCTAAGGTGAAATGTCCCCAAACAAAAGATTACATAAACAATAAAAAAGGGAACATATTGCAGAATGCCTTGTAAATTATTACTGTTCTTTCGAAAAAGTAAAACTTTTAAGGTGTGTAATCACACAATCAAACCCTTTCTAGGGGAAATTTTCAGCTAGCTATAGATAAAATTCCATAATATAAATATACTACAACAGTGGGAACTGATTCATTCATTATAAATAATTTCAAAACACTAATATCTACCAAAAATATAAGTTGAACAGTTTCACTTGGCTGATTAAGAAGAGGAAGAAAAATAAAAGAGAAGTCATGCACATCCATTGACAATTAATATAATTCTACAGGTAAAAACTCAAAGACTGCAATGAATACCTGTTAAACTAAACAGAAATGAAAAGCCTTGGCCTTTCCTACAGGAAATATAGAAGACTCAACACCATTTTAGTTCCTGTTTGAAGATGAGTGTTGCTCAAATGTGAGATTCCAATCTTTACTTTAAAAAAAGTCAAGTGGGTTTAATTTCTTGAATTTAAGAACTGAATCTCATTCATCTCAAGCTGATTAAAAAAACCTCAGATTTAATAAAAAAAAAAGTCCTTCTCTGTTTACAGACGTTCAGATCAAATGAGCTCTGTGTTAAAATGCAGGAGTCTGTGTGGCCATTTTATTTATGATGCAGGTCAGACAATGAAATAGGAGCTGAGAAGCAGAGGAGGAGTAACAGATCAATAAGCGTTTAAAGCATTTGGAAGTTTACGAGACACCAAAACAGAGCACAATCTTTTGTAAGACTCAAAAATAAGGTTTTACGACTGTAAAGTGTAAGAAAGTAAAGACAAAAGAAGCAAACCAAGTAGATAAAAGGTATAGAAGTGCTGTAATACAAAGTAATCGACCAGCGTAGTGTGCTACATTTACTGTATATGATTGTTGACTGCAGCACTTTGCCAGCAGATTTAATCAGTCTGCCTTTTTTGTTTCTTTTATTGTTTGTTTTGACTTCTTTCTTACCTTGGCGTTTTTACTCTGCATTGACTGATTTTTTACTACTCAGGTATGTGGTGGCAAAAAAAGCTTTATAAAAAGTTGCTAAGGACAAATAAGTCAAAGATAAGTTGTTTGACTGCATGACTGGTCAGGGTCAGCCCTAGCCAATCTGGTGCCCCAATGGCAAGATTTCAGGTGCTCCATCCTACTGCAATTTTTGAAATCTCACTGCCATTTTACATACATTCACATACCAACTTAAATAGTTTTACCTTTAACTCCAGGTTGTCCAATTAAAATGGTTAACAATAAAATTWATTTCAGACAGAATACCAAAAGTCTACCTCATACCTTCCAGCTTTTCTACAGATCTACTCAAAACTATTAAATTTCCAGCCATTATAGGATCATTTCACTAAATTATCGGGAYTATTAAAACAACATAAAATCAGTATTTTATGAAGGTAGACTCTGAAAACCAGACTTTAACCTGAACTTTATCAGATATGAAATTATATTTCTATTATCCTTATTTTGTTTTCTATTTGCACACAGAACAGGTTACAGTCAAAAACTTGAGTAACCAATGATTATTCTACAGAATAATTSAACTATACTGTGATAAAAAGTTATGTATATATTTTATACATATTTTTCCCCATCGTCCATTTGCGGCATCCCCTAGACTGACGGTGCCCTTGGCATCTGCCTACACTGCCTATGCCACGGGCCGGCACTGTGGCTGCTAAATGTCATGCTTTAGGGTAGCTTCACTGTCTCAAAGACCAGGTAGTTTATAATCACTATATCATATAGCATATAAARATATGAAAACATGAGGGCACATTTCAAAGGATAACTTCCCAGATAGCAAAATATGTTAAATAAATGTTGAATTATGGTGAAAAACGTTGATTTTTGATTAAGGTTTATGATTGATGGTGAATCAAACGATCATCCAATTCTAGTCAAATAACCAATGTTGAAAAGATGTTATTGAATCAATGTAGTTTCATGGTTAAATGCTAAGGTTAGGTGTGTGTAAGTCAACTTTGTCCACATACAGTTTAAACATCTGATATTTCTGTAAAATAATCCAAAAAGTCACTTGTTATATTCACATAGAGTGGAGAGAATATTTTAAGCAACAAAAACGCTACTTTAAAAAAATWAAGGGGGGAGGTGGGTAGAAAATGGACAATTGAGCCTAACTCACTTTTGGTTTTCTTTGCTAAATRCCTAAAGAGATGGGTAATGCAGCAGAAAGCATGGTGACAAGCACAGACCTGACAAAGACGCTTAACAAGCCCCTCTGTCATCTCCTGAAATCTTGACGTTGCAACCATACGTCATAACAATTTCCAATTAAATAGCAGTGCCAGTGATAAAGGAGTAAGGACAAAGACAGGTATATGAGACTGGAAAGCACTGAGAAACTAGAGAATGTAAGACTTCTTTGTGCCCATTTTTAACGCTCCCTCCCCTCCTTGCTGTCAGCATTTATTCCTCTATGAAAGGCTCTGATCGAAGAGAAATTTGCATGATTGCATTTTCCATACCTTGCATTAATAGTGCAGAAGGGATGAATAGCTAATGGCCTATCATATTTAAGTAGCCATCTCAACCAGCCATCACTTTACAGCTCCTTCAATTTATAAATGAAACAGATCTTTCTCTCTCCCTGTCTGTCTCAGAAACACTTTTTCTAAATGGATACCTGGACCAGCCAGGTCATGAAAATACCCTTAAAATCCCAAATTGATGTGAACGACAAATTAAATTCTAACGCTTTAAAGTCATTAAGGTTAAATTGTAAAAATGTAATTAAAAATAAAGAATACAAAATAAAACTCTAACTAACATACTGGTTGGGGTTTGTGGTTATTGTACATGCTTGAATAGAAAGACACTGTMCTTCAGATCTTAGTCCTTGAAGATGTTTTACCTTTTCATCCAAAGTTTGACTCATTCAGAATTATAGGCACTTCAGCTGCTGTTTGGGATTTAACGCCCAAGTCAACAAAGATGTTCTGATTAATGTCGGGACAATGATTCGACTTCTTCTGCAGTTCTGTTTACATGTGAACGTCAAAAACAGCCCAGTTATCTGACTGAAGATGTGGTTTAACAAAGTCAAATGTGTACTAGAGTATTGGGCCCAATACCAGCAATTTTATAAGTACTCATATAAAACACCCCAATACTCAGAACCAATACCAACACCAGTTTTGATACTTGGATACTGGTTTTGATACTCCATTGAATGTTTGTCAGTTCCACGTTTAAAAGATTTATACAASTTGGAAGAAAGCTTACCAGTGTGTATTGTTTTCCTTACTGTGAAAACATTACACATCTTTAGCTTTGTACATGGAACACATAGCTAGTAAATAAAACAGTCATCAAAACTGTTCTACTGTTAAGTAACCTTTACTATTCCAGACACCGCAATTTATGGACYATAAGCCGATACTTTATTCACATACTTTGAACAATCCAGATTAAACAATAATGTGGATAGTTTATAAGTTTTTATTGTGCAGGTGTGGGGCCGGTCAACTGGTTACTGACTTATCAGTCTGGCAGTCATCTGAGTTTGAGCAAAATGTGTCCATAGATTGACAGGCAGCATTCTGAGGTTTGGGTTTCATTTTGTGTTCCTCTTCATAAAAAAAAGAAAAGAAAAATAACATTAGCATTTTGCTAACAGAAATAAGAAGACATTATCTAATGGTTGCAAATAACATCTGCCATTTTTTATTTGACTTACTGTAATTTGACACAGTCAAAAGTGGGACATTGTGTGTCTGTGTCGGGCCTTGTGTGGGACAGATGTGCTGTTTTTGTACAGCATGTGAATTGCCCTCGTTTGGCATGGTGTGTTTGTAGGACCTGACAGGTGAGTTTCCAAGTTGCTGTTTTTGTGTGCCACGCACATCACACACGTGGCCTGTATTTGTGTTGGTCAGGTGTGGTAAAGGTTTTGTGCATACCCTCCGATAAAATCCTGCAGGCGCCCCTGTGTGTAACATCTTTCTGTGTTAATGTGGACACCTGCCGCTTATAGACAAGTTTAGCCTATATATGTACAACTTCTTTTTATTTTAAATTGAGTGGGTGTGGCTTAATAGACTGGAAATTAAGATATTCTGGATWAACTTACAAAATGTAACTCAGGCAGTCTCTAAACACAAAAAAAGATTTAGGTCGTAGTACCTTTGTTATGTTAATATCTCTGAATGATTTAACGCACTGTTTGGGAGACTCAGAGGACTCTTTTCTATTTTTACTAAGATTTKATTTCACTGACAGAAAAGCTTGGTAGGCCCTTCGAGATTGTGTGCATTTATCTGAATGTAACAGTGTTCAAAAGTCACAGACAGAGTGCATTTTATGTGCATTTATTTGTGTGTGCGTGTGTGGGGGGGGGTGCTTTTCAGTGAATGGTTGACTTGTTTTCCCATTTAGCAAACCATGGGACACAAAACCTCATACCGCAAGGTCACAGACACCACACTCTATTCATATTTTTATTCTCTCTGGGTTATGGCAAGCTCTTGCTTTTGCTCTTACACCCCCCACCGCCACAATCCTTTTTACTGCCTCCCACTGGACAGAGTTTCCGTAATCATCTGAATCTGTTGCCAATGTATTTCCCACTAGAGTTCACAATATTATCAATGATTCACAGGATCAAGAAGAGAGAAACTGTCAGTATACACACATTAACACAAAATTCCGCCTTCGCGCTGAAAGACACACCAAAAAAATCCACACTTTTGATACAAATGCACACAGTGGCGAGGCTCTKGGGACATCTTTTAATAGTGTTTGGCTTCTTGGGGCTCCGATAGGACCTTGGAGCAGAGAAGAGTTTAGACAGTCATGTCTTTGACTAAAGGAAAGATGACGTCAAGGTGGAATGAATGGGGTGAGGAAAGGACAAATTGATCGAGGAAGGGAAAAGTGGATCCAGTAAATGAAGGAGGATGAACGAGGAGACGGGAGAAAACAAGAGAAAAAAAATGTAAGTCAAGAGGTGAGAATGTATAAGCCAGAGCAAATAGTTATTACCAGTCTTTGAAGGGTGGTGGCGTGAGCTGAATAGACTTGGACTTGAAAACCACTGTTACCGGTGGAGATAGGGGACTGCTTCACAGCCTTGCAATCTGACAAAGGCTTAGTAAATAATGGAAGCAGACCTCCGACAGCAAAAAGAGCAAAAAGAAAGAAAAACACAGGAGCTTCAGCATACCTTAAGAGAGGACCATCAGATAAGCCAAAACCCTCTTCAAATCCAAAAAAGTTAATGTTTAAAAGTCAAAGAGGTTTCTCACTTCTAGAATTTCAAATGYGATCCCAAATGTGAGGAAAACACAACCACAAACACAATATGTTGAATTTTAACTTCATACACAGGAAAGTGTCTTTGATGTAAAAAGRCCATATGTCTGTCAACCCCAAACAGATGACAAAAATGTTGAACAAACTGATCAAAAAGCAAACATGTTGTCTCGCAAGCAGACTTCAGGAAAAATTTCAAAACAACTCAGTTACCAAAATAAATTAATTAATAAATTGCAGCATAAAAGCACCTTTAAGAAAAAAAGTGCATGGAGACAAGCAGTACACTTTACATTTCAAATATTCATTTAACTGTCAAAGAGGTTCATTAGACCTGGAAATTACTAAAATAAAAATAATAAATTTACAATTCCAGAAAGCTGTCTTTCTGAGTATTGTGCATCATTCTAATTCAAAGATCAATATTTGACAGCCTGCTCAAAACAAATGGGTMACATGACTCAACAGGGAAGGGATAATTAAAAAAAAGGTACTGGACACTAAACCTGGGTGTGCACATTTGAAAACATAAAACACCAAACAACTATTACAACTTTTTGTAAGCAAAAATAAAACATGCATTTATTCTGAGGTAATAAAAAAAAATACATTTAGCAGAACAATTAAATACCAATTAAAACAGATGTCCCAAGTGTAGGCCACTGCCTACACAATTTTTTTATCAATATGGTAGAATTGTATATAATCATCTGGCCAAAGAAGGTTTTCAAAAAGTACTATATAAGCATATGAATACTAAAATCACAAAGAGGAACCACAATCAGCAAAGTATTTGTCCCGTGGAACATCTAATATAAACTAGGTGAGCGACAATAGCAGCTAATATCTCCAATTTACTTTGTGATTCAAGTCCCACCACAGAGCACTGTTTCAAACACCAATTTGAAATAGCAAATCAGCCACACTGCAGAAAGCCTTACCTCAGGAGACCAAGACAAACTCAAATATCCCACCAAACAAATCAGAGCAGACACAGAGTCCCCTTCATCCATTTAGTATGCTGTGACACCCACCGTTTCTTTTTTTCTTCTTTGGTAGAAAAATGCCCTTCCAGTATTTCCACCATGTTCAACACCCTTAGCAATTTCCTTAATCTAGGACTGCTTCTGAGCATTTGCATAAAAWTTTTGAGACTCCCGTTACAGAGCACGCCTTCAATACACAATTACTCTCATCAATAGCAGAGGCTAATTACAGAAGTGTCAGACAAACAGGTAGCAGAGCAGAGGGAGCCCACCAACACAATGGCTGAGGTGCTGGTCCGTCACATGGGACAGTGCAGCTCAATGGAAAGCAGTAAATTCATTAAGGCAGGCTTCATTAAACCCTGCTCCTTGGGCCCTGCATTGTGCTCTCCCCTTTGCTCTCCCCGTTCTCATTTGTGGGGCAGCGGATGTGCTGTGGGTGAGAAGAAGGCGATCACACAAATCACTGCAACGGAGGGAGAAGAGGAACGCTGAAAGGAAGGCGAGAAGGGAAATGAGGGAAGAAAGGAAAGAGGGGAAGGAAGTATATCAATAAACCAGCACAGCTTTACAAGAAAAGAATGGAGCAATAATATAAAAAGTGCTGTTGGGATGGAACAAGGGCATGCGGACATGTGCTCATTTGATGATAAGGAAATAAGGCATAAAGGGATGAGCATATAAAAGCGTTATTATGAATATGTTTTTTTTATTCATCTAACCCAGTCTTCCAAAAACACCACAAAGAAAGGAGAAAGAGAAAATTACAGCTTTAGTCCACAAACAGAGGCCAAATGCCAGGTCTCCAGCATGGTGTAACAAGGACAGCCAAGCCCCGTGGTCTCTTTACCATTTAGATCCAACTGGCAGTTTTCTGACCCACAGTATGGATAACCATAATAAGCTGCAGCCCCTGCCGTGTACCACCTGTAAGCTAAAAATATTCCCAAATATCTGAACTTAACTATAGAAATCCTCACATTAAATTGCCTTTAGAAGAGCAAAACCAATCTGGCATGCCCAAAAGGAGCATTACTCATACACTATGAACTTTTCACGTCTGTATAACTGTGTCAGACTCAATTTAATATCCCATTTGCACCATTTTGTGCCCAATTTAACTGAGCATTTCTTGGGAGGACAATTAAACACACGCTGAAATAAGAGGTTTTTTAAGGATGGAAAAAAAAAAAAGAAATCCCTGATCTGAAAATAAATTGGATGTTCTGAGATTTAAGTCAAATACGTTGTTGTAGATCATGAAGAAACACAAGGGATGTGCAGAGAGGTGCCACCAACCTGGGGCCAATGCTTCCGTTTCTGGCCAGTGAAGCACTTCATGAGAACATTTCTGTGTGATTACACTCCATACTTCCTGACTGTGAGGAACTCAAATCATTGTTAAATGACCTGCACTTCCAGTCGGTGACTGAATGCACACGACCCATAGTACCGACCATTCCATTTACAGAGGAAAAGCTGTGATGCTCCCTGTGTGAGAGTCAACAATAAAACTTAAAGGCTACATTTGATTCAGCACAAACTCACAGCATGTATCTACAAATGTTCCTACAGAAATACCAACAAAGGTCTGGACACTGTCTATTGCATTTATGAACACATAAGTTATAAAGGTTCCTGGAAAAATCACAGAGGTTGGAAAAGGTGTGTAATAGTCACAATTCAATTCTTATTTGTGTTGAGTCAAGCAAGAAAAAAAAACTTACAAATGGCAAAGGAAAACCAGATAAACTGACTGCATCTGTGATCAAAGAGAATCACTGAAAAGTACAGTATGTTCTAAAAACAAAAACTGAACAAATCAAAACTGAAATAGACTTTAAGATGCAATAATCAAATATCACAGTTAAAACCATAAAATATCGTAAAACCTCAAATTCAAAACTAAATTTTAAAAAAAGAAAACAGAAAATTAAAAGGAAAAAAAAGAGATGCAAAATATGCAATCTACAGATATTTTGCATCAAAACAAAATTTAATTCCCAGTTCCGCAGCAAAATTGTCACCGGATGCTGAAGCAATCCCTTTTACTGCCTGACAGAAGTGGCAGACGAAAACTCAAATCATCGCTAAATCCCATTTGGTCAAAATGAAACCAATAATTTTGTTATCACAGTTCAACAATTTGGTTAACATGGATTTTGACTAAATTTTGATGTCGGGCTCATGACTCATTTCGTGAGATAACAGCACTTCAAGGCCTGTTTCTAATGTGGTTCAACAGCTGTGAGACACAGAGTTCCCTTTGTAACGATTACATTTGGACGCTCTACAATGTAATTTAAAAGCTGCCAAGATATTTTTTTGTTTAGAATTTCATGCAAAACAGTAATCTGGAATTCAAAAGTGGTACTCCGATTTTTATTAGGGTTACAAAACCCTAAAAAAAACATTATTAGATGCTTGAAAAGTGCTGTACCAAGTGGTTAAAAAGTCTGATTTACATAGTAAACAGAAAATGATAAATCGTTATTCTTCAAAAAAAAATTATTATAACATTGAAAAGGTCTGACATTTCTGAAGGGATACATACGTATCATGCTTGAGTTGGGTGACTTCACACCTGATAGTCTAGTGAATTTGGTTTGATCGGACACCAAAATTGCAACATTTGTTATATTTTCAGTTGTTGCAGTTCACTTTCACAGTGCACTGTGTCAAACAAAACAAACCCTTTGAGCAAAATTTTCCCTTCACCTGCTGTGAACCAAGAACCACTGAAGAAAACGACCCAAAAACCTCTGAACAAGACACTGAACGCAACTTCCTTCTTCGTGAAATGTAAACAAAAGTGAAGTGGCATCAGATTTTAGTGGTTGTAGGATTTCTCTCGTCTTTGCCAAATGTGCCAAATAAACACACTTTAACAACGGGCTCAACATGAGCGGAAGATGAGGCAGAACCATAGAGAATGTTGTTTTTCACACAAGGCAGCTGGGACTGCTCCATATGAAGCGGCGTTCACTGCATGCAAACTTCACAGCAGTGATGTCAACCTTATACAGACGTCAAGCAAGGTATATACAAGATATGAGTAACAAAGTGCTGTAGTGCGCTTCCTGCTTTTGGAATAGTCTCCAGTCTGCTTGGCATAAGCCTCTTTCACAATACAGTTCTGCGAATTAGCCCCACAGACCAGTCTGGCTTTAAGCTCCCTCGGTTCATTCATAATTCACAGCAGAAGCCGGCCAGTTCCCACTCACATGTACGCATTCAGAAATGAACCCAGCAGTGTAGAACTAAAAGAGGTGTGGAGCAGATCTCAGCTCAGCTGAAGTGGACTTGGGCGTATTTATTGTGACGGACGTCTGTCTTGTACCAAACAAAACCAACTGAATTAACTCATTTTTGCGATCCTGTGGTTCAAGGTTTTTAAACTAACTACAAAGTTGCTGTTTCGTGTAGTTTTTAATAATCCCTCTGATTTAAATCTGTTCATTAATCCTGCAGCCGTTCAAGCTGACGTCTGCCTTCATCGTATCAAACACACATATACACACAAAAAAAACTGAATCAACTAATTTTAGTGATCCTGTGCTTCAATATTTTTTAAACTAACTAAAAAGTTGTTGTTTAGGGTCATTTTTAGTATTCCCTTGGTTATAAATCTGTAGATTAATCCTGTAGTCGCTCACTACGGAGCCAGCAAGGGGACACGGGAGATTATTTTTCTTTTGTGTTCCCACGCAATAGTATTGCATTCCCTCGCAAAAGTCGTTTAACACGGTTGTGCCTGCCGGTTTATTAACAAACTCACGTTTACCATTAGCGAGTTAGCCTACTGCTTTAATTCAGCTTCAGAATGAATATATCACACAGCCACGCATGGACGTATGTCGTATGCCGATATTTTAACACAGTGCAGCCACGCAACATCAATGTCAATTTCACAAACTTGTGGCGAGACATCCTGTTTTGGTAACCGGATATTTCAAGATAAAAGTCTGATTTAATTCAGTTCATATTCAAAACAAACTTTTGCGAGGGAACGCAAAGGTATTGTGTGGGAACGCAAAGGTATTGTGTGGGAACGTAAAGGTATTGTGAGGGAATGCAAAAGGGAAAAAAATCCCCCGTGTCCCCTCGCGGGCTCCGTAGCTCACTGATGTCTGCCTCGTATCAAAAAAAAACAAAAAAACTGAATCAACTTATTTTAGCAATCCTGTCGTTCAATATTTTTAAACTAACTACAAAGTTTTGTTTTGTTTGTTTCGTCTTTTTTTTACATCTTTAATATTCCCTCAGTAATAAATCTGTTAGTTGATTATTCCAGCGGTTGCTCACTGATGTCATCGGCTCATAATTTTCTCTGAGCTGTCATATGAATGATATACACATATGCATTCGAACCGCACCAGAGCTCACTTCAACCAAGCTGAGACCTAGGTTTGTACGCAGACCAGAGTTTGCTTATACGGTCCGCATTAGAGTTTGATTACATATTTACCGTACCTTAAAAACATTATACAGGCTCTGATGAGATATCATTAATGGCAAAACCTTAATCAAAGACCCTGCACTATGTTGCCAATTAGAATGTCAAGAAGATCACTCAGCTAAATTTACAACTCAATATATGTAAAATTTCTGAAGTTATAGCCATATTTTGCGTTTTTAATATCAGTTGGTGGTGGCAGCCATCTGGCATTAAACTTAACTCCAAAAGTTTGATAGTTTCAGAGGTCCATTCAGTGATTCATTAAAATTCATCTAGTGGTTCATGAGATTGATACCAGACAGAAATGCAAACACATGCCCACACACAAGTGGGTGATAAAAATATATATCATTACTGTTTAATGTTGGGATCATATGTCAAAGAGTGATAAATGTTGATTCAATTCTGACTGTGGTCACTGAGAGTCCTTGAAAAAAGTCAAAGATTACACAGAACCCCTTAAAGTCAGCAGTTGTTTGTSACCAACATTGTATCACAAATCAAATGTCGTGACTTCCAGAATTAAGAGCACTCCAATCACACTAAAGACCCTGAAGCAGCAAAATGACTTGGCATCATCTCAAAAGGTCAGGCTCCAGACCCTAGTAAAATTTACTGATTTTGCAATATATGATTTAGTCAGTCAGGGGGTTGACTTTTCGGAGAGGCAGAGAGGTGGAGGATGCTGTTGGACCCGCGCCTGAACACAACTGTAGCTCTCACAAAGCTGTGRGTCTATGAGCCCCAGCTGCTCGCCTTCATTGTGTGTCTGTGCCGCGCTTCAAATGTTTCCCCATCGCTGATACTTATCAAGGCACCAGAGTCTGACGCTGCCATTACTCAAAATTAATAACCACGGCAGCATGTTTATCACAGCACACTTTCACAAGCAACCTGCCAGAAACAATTGCCTCGTTTTATGTGTGCATGACAAAAAGAGAGCGACACAGAAGGGGGGGGGCAAAGAAAGGGGAGACCAAGTGTGAAAGAGAGGGTGAGCAAAGACACTCAAATTTGAAATGAAAGGCATAACTGAGAGAGAAATGAAGAGAAAATATGCTACATGAATACAAGCGCATCTGCCGTCCCTAATMACTCTGTCTCCATTAATCCTCAATGGATTTTTTTTTTCTCCYGGACCTTTTCTTCCCATCATGTTTGACAACGGGGCAACACTGGTTCTTCTTGTGTATTCACTCTGCTAAGCAGGACTCTGATCTTCACTGACAGCCAATCTGTTTCAACATGGCAAGCTTGAGTAAATAAAAAAAAGGAGGACCCGGATTGTTAATTTGCAAATGATGCAAGTATAGTGAAGATCCTGGACCTAAGTTCTCAGCTAGAAGTGAATAAAAAAAGGCACTTTTGTGCAGTACGTGTGAAAACTCATGCACAAAATGGGTACAAGGACAAGGGAAGGCTCCTTAGCACCCCTCCTCAAATCTTGACAGACAGGTGGGGAAGAAACAAGACAARGACAAATGTCTGGTTCAGGCTCTGCTGACATTTTCCATGGCATTTGGAGAAAACTCTAAGAAAACCAAAAGAAAGGCAGGTAGCCTAAAAATAGTTTAATAGTAGAAACCTGTTCCAGGTTAGAAGCTGAGGTTTAAACAGTGACATGCTTTAAATGTTTTTTTTTTCTTTTTTGGGGGGACTGGCTTCATATCACACATTTCTCCACTTCAAAAACAAAAGAAAACATCAGTTCTATGCATAACAGACTAGGCAGATGAGTCGTGTCTTGTTGGCACAAATAAAGACTTTTTTTGTCTAGTTTTCCTCTAACTAGACTKAAGCAATTTGCTTATGTAGTTCACCCAGATAAATCATACTGTAGGTGAGTCAGGAACACATCGATGTTATAATGAAGTCCAGCAGTAAGGACGTYGTATTCTATGACGTCTTTAAAAAGCCTCTGACATGTAGGTTATTTAAATACAAAAAGTCAAAGAAAATGTCTTTATATTTAAGAAACTTGACATAATACAAACAATTTACCAATTTTGTCAAATAACTGGCAGATTTTCTTTTAAAATTGGCTCAGCCAATACGAAACAGGAAGTGACATCACAGGATTGTTATAGTTTTTGTTCATTGTAACAATATTATTTAAACCTWACTCAGCTTTGTCTCTCAAAGTGACTCAATGACCTAAAGAAACATCAGATTCTTCTCCAGAGTCTGTTGTCGGCCATTGCCGCTATGTTCACATGCAGACATTCCCCTTTGACATCACTTCCTGTTATTTCACATGCAAATATCATAACCATTCATCTCAGCGGCATCTATTTTCTTTTGCAATATATTATCAGTGTTATCTTTCCAAAGATGCATCCATGTTTACTAAAAAATGATATCACGAACACTTTAACACCCATTGTTCGAACTGGTAAATTCAAACAACTGTTGTTTTTTGTTTGTTTCTTTATTTTAATGAGACTTGGCCCGAAACAAAATGCCAGGCTTGGGTTTTTTTAAAAGTGTATGAAATGGTAGTAGCTTTGGTATTTATAAAAGTTTATAATGTAATTTACTCCCTTAAATTTCCCCATTAAACACTTTAAATTAGATAAGTAGTAAAATAAGAATGGTTGATATTTTACTTGAACAAAAGATTACATTTCCTAATTGGGACATGGTAGGTAAAAAGTAATCTAAGCATGCTCACAGATGAGGATTCATTTCTGTGAACGTCTGTGTTGTTCAAATATTTCTACATAATTAGTTGTATTTTTGATTGCAGAAACTAAAGCCTTTTGCTAGAATTTCTCAAGTTCATTAAAAAACATTAAAGTACACGCACAAAGATAGCCTAAATTGCTTGAGTGGAAAAAAAATATCCTCAGCTGACTATGAACTGAAAAATAATCTCAAAATATGTGATTTTCAAAATATTTTGCCTCAAAACAATTCCAGACATAAAATGCAGCCAAACTGTCTCTTTTGTCAGAAATAAACAGGGAAAGAAATGGCGTTTATCGCAAGTAATTTATTGTTGAAAATGTTGTGGTAAGAGGAAGTTAGCTATGGCCCATGTCATTCTTTTTAGCCCACAAGAGACTCCAGAGAATTTAAATGGGCAGTTTTACTCAAAAGGCCATTTAGGGAAAACTTAACAGATGCTTAGAAGTGTTTGGTGGTCATACATCACGTAAGTGAGACCATGAYGCAACAGTGTAGTTTAAAATGTAATATTTTGTACATTTTGTTAAGAATTTAACAAGATCATCAACAGAAACAAACATCTTGCAGCAGCAGAAAAACTCCTGAACTTTTACCATGTATGTAAGGCTTGTGACTTGTGTGCAGCAGTCATTGATTGTGGTTTCCTCTAAACTAACCTCTCCACTGATTTCAGACCCAGCTTCATTTTAGTGAACAAATCAAAATCTGCAGGGAAACAGTTTTGTTTTATTTATTCTTTCCCCCCAAACTACTTTTTAAAGTGTGAATTGCAAAAGTCGACATATGCAGACTGTGGTCACCTTCACTGAGAGCAACCAACTGTTATTTGACACGCCATTGATCACACTGATGTATCATATCAGCGTCTGATTTGAGGGTTTAACACTTCTGCAGGCACAGTGAGATCTGCCAGCTGGCTGCAACAGAGGCCATTTGGAAGGTGCTTCTAGTACAAACACCTGTGAAAGCTAAAAATGTCTTGGAGAGGGACACTTCTGAAAAAATGCTTCTCCAATTATTTCTTCCTTTATGGAGTCTAAGGGCACTCCCGCTAATCCTTCATCTAGTTTGATTTCCGTAGCAAGGAGGGACAAAAATGTAGAACAGCCAATTTGGGCGCTGATTTGTGATGTTCATCCAGCAAGTGATGGGGATTCACGGCAAAAGTTGGCCTGGAGTAAAATGCAAAGAAGGAAAAATGGACGAATATTGATTTCCGTGTTTGAATGAAGCTGGCAGAATGACAGATGAATAAACAGAGAAAAGGGGGAAGAGAGGCAGAGACTGCCGGAGCTTTTTGGGAAATGCCCAACCTCCAACAATACAGACCTCATAAAATAAATGACTCACTTACTCCACAAATCTGCTTTTAGTGAATGCTGTGGGCCAACTGACCAAAACTTGCTCACAAACCCACACACGAGCAGACACAGACAGTAACGCACATAAATCTGCATTTCGGCATGGGCCGTGTGTCTGGCAGCAGGTTAATGTGAGTGGGAAAGTTTCTATCTCTTTACTTTGATCACAACCACTAAAAAAACTTTAGTCTGATACACTCACCAAGCACAAACAGAAAAGTATGTCTTCTAAAGCATGCCGGTCATTGGGTCTTGTTTTAATTTAACTTCCAACCTAATACATGATGAAAAATGACAYAACTAATCTTATAAAGACAAATAACACAAAATTAAATTAAAATTAATATTTCCATTCCTTGCAACCTACATTTTATGCAATTCATTGGGCAAAATATTTTAAGAAATACTCCTCATTACTTCAGTAAGAGCCACAGGGACATTCGTAATTCAATTGTAAAACAACAAAAACACCTTTTTTTCTGTCAACAGGTGAGCAAATAACATCAAAATTAAATCACAAATGTTATGAGTTAAAGGGACAATATCATGTAAAATCAACTTTTTTGAGTTTTACATCATGTTATAATGTTATACTCTCATAAAAAACATGCCCAAAGCCTTGCTTTGACTCATTCATGCATGTTTGAGAAATCCTGCAGCATTTTTAGGAAGCCATGCTGAGGAGCAAAACGACAGGTGGGGACTAGAAACGCCCCTGGGACGTGTCTTTAAGCCGAACTTCCTCATTGCGGAGCGCCTCCACTCCCCCCTCCCCACATACCCCGCCCATGACTCCTGCAGGCTCTCGGGTGAAAGTGAAAGTGAAACTTAAACTGTCTGCTGAGCTCCTAACATTAGTTCTCACTCAGTGAAGCTCTTTTCAGATTAAAAATACCTTTGAGGAAATGTATTTTCAGATGCCAAGTAAACTGCAGCATAGCAAGCACGACCACCCCTGCACTGAAATGGGCGAGACAGAAGCGGATGGTGGTTCTTAAAGAGACAGAGGCCAATTTCAAGGCGTTTAGAAGAGGAAGTGATGAGAAGATACGTTTATTTTCTATTTAAACATAAAAACAGCATTTTATAACATCTAAAGGTGACAGATACTTTATTATGGTATAGTATTTAAATGTATGCCTGAGAAACACATAATATTGCCCCCTTAAATAAAAAAAATGTTTAACTTTGAATGAGCTTTTGAAATATCAGCTAATATTCCACTTTGATCATTACTGGTCACCCTCATTTTCAAACACTGAGGTTTAAAAGAAACCACACAAACACAACGCCACACTGGCATCCTATCATCGCTGGAGGAGGAAACAGAGACATAACAGCGCCAAGACTGCCCACCTGCAGCACATCACTTCTTCTCTCCCCAAGAAATGACAGCAACCAAAAAATGGGCCTCCTACTGTCACAGCCTCCCCATTGGACTGTGACGATGGGAAGTCAGCGATTGGTCGTTATTTCTCGCTTTCAGTCTTTGAAATGCAGTTTTCTGTTATTACTGAGGACAATGGTGGCCACCAGATGATACTTTTTTTTCATTTGTTTAGTCGTTTCTTTTTTTTAAACATAAGAGTAAAGAATATAGGAAAGAAGAGGAAAGGCAGGAACAAAAATGGCTGATGCGCTTTACCGCCCACAGAGCTCTATCGCTTCAATAGCTTCTAGTTGGGGGACAAATTGATCCTGGAAATAAGGGGTCATTTCCTCCGCCTGTTTACCTGTTCACAGCACACTGTCATCAGTCTGGAACAGACACAGGCTGACCCAGCTCTACCCTCTGAGAGCTAATGTAGGAAGGGYTGAGTCATTCTGTGACAATAAGCAAGCAGCGAGTGGGTATGCATGTGTGTGTGTTGAGTTCCCCAACAGCAGTGACCCTGATGAACTGACGACCTTTTAAACTTTGAGGTAAATAAACCAGTTTCCAGTCTCCTGTCTTCTTTCCGGGGCAGCACGCTGACAGTCTGTGCATCACAGAAAGTCTTCATAAAGCCCTCAGCTTAAACTTTTTGGTGGGTTCAAATGGAACACGTGAGTTAATTTATATCCGTGCTGGCATTTTAACTAAAAGCAGTTTATTTAAGCTTTACTGATTTGGATTTAGAAACACTACTATTAAGGTTATCTACCATATTTTCCAGACTTTGGCTGGTACTCTGAAGTGTCTTATCTATGTTTTTTTTTTTTCCTCTTCATGGTATTTTTTCGTACTGACTGGCATAAAGCAAGGAGTAAACATGACAGTCTGCAGCAGTGGGAGGGCGCTCAAGCCTTTTGATAACTATAGTTTATGTTGTTCTGCCACCAGTTTRAAAMAATGAGCAGAAGAAGTTTGGAATGAGAAACTTGTGAGGGACTTGTTGAAAAGCAGAAGTTATTCTAATTGCTCTGAAGAAAATGAAGAAAGCTAATCGCGTGATGTGAAATAAGATCGGTGAACTTACTAGCTTGTTGGAAGGCCTGGCTGGTTGTGTTTGCAYTGAGCAGAGAGCCGCCTCACTGTTAGYGCTGGCAGGGATCAAAATATYTCAAAAGCGCAAATCTTACTTGGTTTATTTGTGACACAATGATATTGGACTACACCAAACTGGAAGGAAAAATACCAAAAACCGTACCAAACCATCCAGCAGTATGAGGCTAATGACACGAGGGCAAGACAACACAGAGGACGATAAGCCAATAATGTTAGCTTGTTGTTGGTAACTTGTTTTTAGTATCTTGCTGTGGATGTTGTTTAGTTGAACTTGAACTCATGTGGGAAAAAAAAGATGTTAGTTGTTGCAAACAATTCACGTAAAATTACTCTCTTCTGGTTAAATAAAGTTATTCGACATCCCAGGAGGTGTGTTATATATACAAGCATTTTAATTTGGCAGTTTTATTACATTTGGGTAAGTGTGCAAATGGCCTTCTGGTAGTGTCAACAAAAAATTGTGTCCCATCCCGGCTCCAGACTCTTCTGGGCCATCTTGTCGTAAAWCAGTCAAGCACACAGGTCACCTGAAGCCAACTTTTGCTCAGTTATAGGGCTGCAACGATTAATCGACGACTAATCGATTATTAAAATAATTGATGACTAATTTAATAATCGATTAATCGTTTTCTTTTTTTTTTTCTTTACTTTGTTTTTCTCTCCAAACTGCTTTGACACCTTCCACTGCCACATCTGCCTTTCTGTCCTTGACACACATGCACAGTAGTGGTAAAGAGAAACCTGTGCAATATCTGCAAGGCAGAACTTGCCTTCCACAGCAATTATTTTTAGTT
>NW_013952416.1:1577659-1579942 GCF_001266775.1 Austrofundulus limnaeus | reverse complement strand
GATTAGTCGACTAATCGAAAAAAATAATCGGTGATTAATTGATTATAAAAATAATCGTTTGTGGCAGCCCTACTCAGTTATACGCCGTTTTAAGATACATTTTGGTGCTATGTGCATATAAACAGCAAAAAAAATATGGAGGAGAGCATCTGGTAGGAAGTTAGTCATTCAGTTCTGCAGTTGGAATTGTAAATTAGCAAGAAGAGGTGAACGCCGTGAGGAAAAAAAAGTGTTTTTGAATTATTATTTTTTTGCCACTTCAGTAGAAAACAGAACTGAATGTTAGTTTCTTAATTTGTAAAATGTTTTTGAATTCTGAAAATGTGGATAAAAACTATGTGTCAAACACCACTAAGTAATTACCTGYGTTGTTCATATTGTAATCAAAGAAAGCCAGAACAAGCACCAAAAAGAAGGATGAGACAGGAAGGATAATAGAAAACACAGTGATTCAGGTTAGTTACAAAATGWATTAATAAAAGCTTTTAAAAACACTGCCACTTGTATATTAGTATTACCATAGAGGCTAGTACAAAAGACTAAAAGGAGGACATTTTTTAACCATTTATAAGTCGTGAAACATAAGTGGTTTTATAGAAGTGATCATTTTTTGTGTGTGAATGAAAACATTAGCATTAGAAAGGCATGTTTTTAAATGTAGTTGTGTTATGAGTGATCAACTAGAAAASCATTTTTCTGATCTTATGTATAAAGCAGGCAAAGTCATGGTCAAGTACAATTAACCGAACGGTCAAAACGGTTTGTGAAAAAATCTTGATGTGTTTCTGAGGCCTTGTGGAGGAAGGAGCAAAATCACTTCGGTCCATCTCATCCTTTCAGTCACTACTTTCTGTCCTTCACTCAAAAGACAACATCACATCTTTGGTCCACAGCCACACACAAACACACAACAGCCGGGCCCTTATCTCCAACACACAAACCATTTTCTGTTCCAATATTCCCACATGTGGTCCAGACAGATCCAATCTGACACAMCTTCAACCCCTCCACCAAAGCACTAAATATTATATAATCAAAGCAGCTTTGAGTCATTTGAGGCTGGAAATAAATGTGCTTATTCCTCAAAAGTAAAATAATAAAAAAAAAACAGCACAGAAACAACGAGCAGCTGTGAGGATTCCACCAAACGCTGTGTTTTTGATTAAAAATGAGGCAAGATCTCTTCAGAAYCTTCTCGCCGAAGCACTGGTTGCAAACTAAATAATGCAAGAATGAATTCACACTCACGCACACACACAGTCTAACACACTGTTGTTAACGATCTATGGTATATTCATTAATGTGTTCACACTCCTGAGACAAAGTGGGAGTATGGTCGGCAGAGGAGCCTTGGCTGTAAATCAATAGAATAAATAGAAACATATGAATAAAACACAAGCTAATAAATAAAAGAGGAGACGTTTACTCCTGCTGTTAAGTACAGTGGAGACCGTCTCTCCGATCTGTGAAGACAATGGGAGAAGTGCAGAAGATGAAAAGACAAGTAGAGAAAAAAATAACGTGTTGTTGCTTTTTTTTTTTTTTTTTTTTTTTTCATTTTTCTGGTTTCCATTCCTGAATAAAGTATATGCCTTTAGCTAGTTCTTATTTATGGTAAACATTTTTGAAATATTTTATAAACGCACAACCCGCACACATCAGAACTGTATTTTTACCTCTAGCTGTTTTTTGTTGTATTTTGGTTGTAAAACGTTTAAAGCATTTAAAAGGCGTGAACTTTACGGTCACATTTGTTGTTACTCCTGATTTCAGAGATGAAATTATTGGTTTCCGTAAACAAACAACTAGTTTTTAATTTCAACAGGCATAAATTTTTATTTTTCGACAAATAAAGAAAATTGATAATGTGTCTCCAAAAACATGTTTTAATGAAGAAATTGATTGTTTTGGATTGTTTAAGTAGTTGGTTTGTTTTTATTCTTAATGATTTTGTTGTTTTKACTTTAAGTTCTGTTGTAATTTATAAAAGTGACAAATGCCATTCAAACTAAAGCAGGAACGTTTTTTCTAAAATAATGAATTTAAACTGCAAGAACCATATACCCTTAAATATATCCAACATTGGGCCATTTTTAGATATTTTAATTTCTCTCACAGAAACTTGCATTCAACACAAACCACGTCAGTTTTTCACTCGTCTTTTTGAAACATGCAGCTGGCAAATTTCTGACATCAGTTAAAAATGTTTGTTTCTTTATTTGATATGTTTTATTTGACTTTTTAATTAAATATCAACATCAAATAATTTGAAAAGGATTACAT
>NW_013952416.1:1558128-1577420 GCF_001266775.1 Austrofundulus limnaeus | reverse complement strand
GGATTACATTCCATATTTTATTACGTTTTCTGAAAATCTTGTGAAAATTCTTGGAAATAAATTTTTATGAAACTCACACTTCAGCACTTGATTTGCCTCTTTGAGGCCATAAATTTCTATTAGAACATAGAAGAACTGTTATAAAACCTGCTCTGATGCACAGCCTTGTTGCAAACTTTGCTGTTTTTTTTAAATGCCTACTCTCTTTGCATTTTTTTTTCCTTTTTGTCGTCTTCTAATTCGAGCAGATGTTCAGTGTTTAGTCAGTCCCCAACAATGTGGTACCAAAGCAGCAGTTAGCTTAACAAATGAACTTCACTTACCGRTCGTTGATGCTCCAGTTGAGACAGAGGTTGAGGGAGCTGAGTTTSCGGCATTTTCTCACCACCTCCATCACCGTCTCGTTGTTCAGCTCAGAAATGTGCCGCAGATCCAGGACAGTCAGGTTCTGCAGCTAAAAGAACCGACACATACCAACATTTACAAAAAAAATTTCAACAAGTCACACTAACATAAACTTGTGCAGAATTAGCAAACCAAATATAAAGCTGTGTTCCTCTTTATGTTCAGTTATTTCACTAATATGCAGCAAAGACATTTTAACAGGATTTATTGTATCAAGCGTGCTGCTTTACATGGAGGGTTTTGATGTTTCCCTGTGTGCTGAATAAACACGTTCTGAAAACAGTGGAAGTGCAGCATAAAACCAGACCCGATAAATTCTACAAAATTGCAGTTTTTCTTTACCACCCTGCATTGGCCTCCCTGTTGTGAARGGTTATGAGAAAGTAACAGCGTTCGCTTTTCTTTCCTCCTTTCATCTCTTTGACTTCCAATAATCCCCCCCTTTCCCGATCTGAATATCTTGAAAGAGGGGGTTCAGATTAATCCTCAAGTCAAAATCTGACAGAAACCCACACTGTTCGACAAGCATTCCCGCGCAACGACGGCTCCTCGGCAGACAGAAGAGGTGAACACTCTGATACATACTCATAACTATTCAAGGAAAAGGTGCACAACACACACAAGCACGCTCGCACGAGGGAGGCGAGATAAGAGAGGTGTGATATTCAAGCCAGCCGCCAGGGAGGCATAAAAGGTAAATGTCATGTCCGAGGCTAAAGAGAAAACAAGCTTAGAGTCGGTGTTAAGATCACTGAGCCCTGTTGTTGGCTCCATAGGCGTGACATATACGGACCAGCGTGAGGACACATGGGGGGAAAGGACGAGGACCACAACTCACCGTGTGAAGTAAGCACACATGTAAACACTCTTCCCCAGCCCCCACTAAGGTTCAAAACACACAGGCTGCAAACAAACATGATAAGTGTGTAAGGTGCTGCAAGGCACCGAAGGTAATAATATGAAAAAAAAAAAAAGCTTTCAAAACCGTCTCTGTTCTCACAAAGCCTGTGGCTTGTTTGTTTCTCCTCAGAGAAAGTTGAACTCAAACCTCCTGTTATAAAAGTCTCCTTAGGCATAAAATAAACATGAAATAGATATTTTTTGTTTTGCAACACGTACTAAACTACTCTGAAGATATGAAGCAATAAAAATTAAACACACATAAAAGTGTGTGTAAAAAAGATGGATCAAGAACTGCTAAATCTGACGTACTAAACAACAAAAGAAGAAAAAAAATTCTTAGACGTTATCAACACAGATGTTTGCTGAAATAAGCAGCTGGTAATGTATGTGCACAAAAACACACAGGCTAACTGTCATGTGCCCCTGTGGTCGGATCGAAGTGCTAAATTATTTATTTAAAAGAAGGCCGACCAAAGAGTGCATCTCTAAGTGTGGATGTGTGAGTACACTCCTATTGCTTATTTTGTTGGGGCATAAATAAGTTTACACTCTTTCATAAAACGAGCTCACCACCTTTAAAGATCAAATAGCAAGTTCCACTTATTTTGGGCTTAAGGGTTTGGACAACTTTAGGTTTAAAAGCAAAGGGTTTTGCAATACTTTGACGTGAAGTCGCACATCCTTAAAAAAATTTCCACAAAAATCACTGTCGCACACATACGTCTATTTGTCCATTTAATATTTAGGATTAATATCCCTGGAGTGAAATTTCAAAACCTCCACATCAAACGTAGTATTTGTTCTCCAAATCTTTAAAACTGCTTATCTCTGCTAAAAGAGAAAAGAGAAAAACTACTACAGCCAATGAAGAGTGCTTCATTGATGTGGGTAACCAATGAGAAATCAGGCCAAGCAGTGAGAGTTTGGATTGGCTGAGTGTGTAGCTAGGTTGGAGGAAAAAAATAAAGAAGAAAAAAATCCCCCAAAATTTAGCAGATGTCTACATGAAAAAGGGGGAGAGGCGCAGTCACGGCTCTAACTTTGTGTATCCATCTGTGAAAAACCGCTGCAGGAAAATAAATTCCCCAATTTAACAGACGTCTGTAAAACGGAAGGGGGGGAAAAAATCCTGAAGTGAAAAAAAAGTCACAAATAGCAGTAATTAGTCACGCTTCCTAAATGTGACAGGCAAAAGTGGCAGTTTTGGTTGTCGTGCATGTAATTATATTTACTTTTTTTCCTAATAGTGTGGCATTTTTACAACAATAAACAAGAGGTAACATAATGAGAAATAAAAATGTTAAATGGTCAAAAAGAGGGGGAAAGTAAGAAAAAATAAGAGAAATCAGGTGAAGAAACAGAACCAGGGAGAAGAAAGAAAGTCAGGGTGAAAAAGTAAGTGAAACGAGAGGATTTCAGTGTTGTTTTTTTGTCTCGTTGGCTGAAATCTGTAACCAGGCAGAGTATGTCTCATCTCCACTGAGTTGGCAGCTTCACCCGGGTCATTATTCAAGCCGTTCATAAAACCAGTGAAACTTGCAAAATCCAGCTGCTCTTAGGCGAGTGTGTCATCTACTCCTCACACACACACACACACACACGCACACACACACACACACACACACACACACACACAGCACAGAAAATAACGAGAACTTCGATTTCATGATTATTGTTTTCACAGGCATAAAAACAGCAAGTCTAAAAGATGTCAATTTATTTATTGTGTTGAAATTTTTTTCTTCAACTGTGAAATACAATGTAAAGAAAATAACATTTAAACTTTTACTAATTTCATTACTTTTTTGTTTGCTTTTTTGATATCTTTAATACATTTATGCATTTTAAACAAACTTTGAGGCACTTAAAATTTGTCCAACGACTGTAATAAAATGAATAATTTTTAAATAACTACAAAGTGTAAGACATTTAAAATATGCACGTAAACGGGTAGATTTATGTTCAGCACATGCTTAATCTGTTTTTTGGGTTTTTATCATTTTTACCAAAGCTATCGTACATAAATTAAAGGTGTTTTACATTGTTAAAGTTCAACTTTCATTTCACAAAATATCTGAACAATAAGCATGGGCCTGTTTGGAAGAAATGAATTTTTTTTTATTGAATAACATTCAACTTAAATTAAATAATCCATTCCAATACAGTTTTTACTATGTTTAAAGCTCAGATTTACCTTAAAAAAGGCGAAAGAATAAAATTAACTTACAAAAAGACTTCATATAATCCTGAATGTGAATCTTAACGAACAAAATAACTCTGATTCCGGTATCATTTCATCTCATCTGTTCAATGTGAGGGACAAACACGTTACAGATAAGAAAAGGCAAACACTTCACATCTGACACGGGCTGAACAAAAACGGTTTTCATCAGAGATAAAAGTGCGGCGACACAAATGTTCATAAAAGCGGTTGCTTAATTCAGTTCACACATGGAGACGAGCCCTCTGAGCTCCGAGCCGTTCAGATGTTCGATGCTTTAATTAAAAATGTCTCTCAAACGGGACAAACAAGGGATGGAGTCAGAGGTCAGATCAAGACCGCTACTCAAAATGAGGGGGAATAAAAAGCAAAGCTGTTTGTTAGGAAGACATGTCATCCTTCAGCCAGGCACAAACTAGTCTCTAATATTTACGCAGAAAGGTTTATTTATTACACAGTGACGGTTCCTGCGTGCGCCCTGCAATAACTACCTCTGATATTACTATATAAATTTACTCAACGCCAAGCAGGAAGCGGCCGCCTTGTAGACCTCGTGCGGAGGATATGATGTCATGGCTTCGAGCGGCGGTGCAAAATAACACGAGTTCATGGCTGTAGCTGTCCATCAGCGTCAACGTCTCCACCTCACGAGGAGCTACGTGGCATCATAAAAAGCAGGAACAGAACAAGCATTGTTTAAAAGCGAAATAACCAACATTTTGGATTTGGAAAATATGAGGTGCTTGTTTTATTGCAGAGGTAAAATTATACCCACTTCCAGTTCGACATTCAATACGTGAGTTTGGTCGGGAACAAAATTGCTTTTTACGATAGGATAGACAGAAAAGGCCCATGCTTCCAAATGCGATTCCTAAACAGAAGAAAGACTTTAAGTAAAACTATCCTGCTTTTAGATAAAGATCAAGAAAGATCAGCAGAAAACCGATCTAAGAGGTTGAAAAGCAGCCAGAGAAAATTTCAGTCAGTTGCTTTGAAGTGCATTCAAAGTCCTCAGCAAGAAGCCAAAGTCACAAAGTGTCTTTGAGGCGTCTTCTCGGTTGTCTGTATGTGTTGGAGGACAGTGTCAGACGGGATGGGGGCAGGGGCAAGGAGGAGGGACGAATGGCAGAGGTGAGACCAGGAGAGCACCAGTGTGCACTCATGCATAAACCAACCCTAACCCCGAAAAAAACTGGAACATGCCAGACAGGAGGAAGGTGTGTCAAGACAATCCAGTCTTGGCAAGCCTTAATCCTGTACGCCCCCTTCCAGCCAGATGCACAAAGACCAAAAAAAAACCCTGAGCAGACCAAATTATATGAATATTTTAAATAAGAACGGTGTCTGAAAACTAAAAGACTATAGATCTGATGTTGCAAATAAATTGTAAAGATCAGTCAAGGAGCAGTGCGCTGATCCCTGTTTGTGTGTGTTGTGCATGAGTGGTCAACTCCTCTTCATCTTTTCTGTGCTCATCTACCGTCTACTTCTTAGTCCCCCCCCCCACCTTTTCATCCCCCCCTTTTATGTTCTCTTTCAGTCACTAATCCAGCATGTGCCGGTCTTGATAACAAACTCAGTGGTGAGAAAAGGCTCAAGGAGATGGAAGGAGTCGGTTCCTTTTACGGTGCACTGAGCCAAATGTCCGTACAGGAATGTAGAAAGCRCTGTGACAGCGCTGGATGACAGTCACAGCACAGTGACAATAGTTGGGGCCGGTAATGAGACATGATATCCCTCCCTCCAGAGGTCAGAAAACCTCTCCGCCTCTGTCTGTCTCTGGGTTAAAAGTCTCACAGCCAAATGAATTATTCTTCAATTACTCTTGCATGAGACACACATCATCCTTAGGCTCTGTTCTGCTCATTATATTCATAAATCCCCCAATCTTCTCTATACAGCAGTCAAGAAAATTATTATTACAATTTGGGCTCATTGTGCGACCCCCACAACCCCATTACCTTTCTTCCTTCAAATCCCCATCCGCTGCCCTTTATCCCCTCTACCACCTCAGAGACACAACACACATGTATACAGCCACACACACGTCAGTACATAGGATAAGACGCACATGCATTCTTCTTAGTTTGTGTTGGGGGGGGGGTTATCAGTTTGACACAGGGCACTGTGATTATGTATTTTTTTTTCTGCTCCAGTCAGGAGGTGGAGATAAGGGACCAGCAGACTGCAGCAAAGCCAGACACCACTCTCCCAGCGTGGGGTGGAAGCAGTGGAGTGAACGGTGTGAAGGTGACAGTGGTAAGAAAAAAAATAATAAAAAGGCTTCTTAACCTTTCATGTTTTATTACTTTCGCTGACATGTTCATGGCAACAAAAAGCAGAAAATATCAAAAGTGATTCATTCCTGGTTTTCCATTCTTTTCAGTGATTCGGAGCCTAATTTGAATCCAAAATGTGMTGTTCTAAAGTACACAATGTGCTACACCGAGGACAGATAAAGCATGTGATTTTGATTATGAAATTAAACATTCTCCCTGTCATGAACCAGACTGTTTTATTTGCTCATAAACACACAAGGAGAGAATAAGGTATTGCCCACGGTCCAATTCTGTCAAATTCACAGAGCATTTACCAAAGGTCCCATTTTTTTCCCCTCAAGAAGAACAACAAAACCACTGGAGCAGCACGGCTGAATTAATCTACACGGCCCCAAATTAAGACCAGAAACATCCAAGTTCTGCACATCAGAGAGACAACACGTAGCTATTACAGCCTCCAAATATACCTCTTTTCATCTCTGACACATGCTTCAACAGTCTCTCCATTTGTTATGTCTCTGGCCTTTCTCCCAAGGGTGGGAACTTTCACACACATAAAAAAGCCTGACTGAGGCCCAAAGTGTCTAAGGGCAGCGATAGGCTGGATGCTCGAGGAGGGGCATTGTGGGTAGGCATGACAAGCGAAGGAGAAGCCATCACTGGGACATCTAAAGCTGGAGGACTGAAGGCTCTCTGGCACCGAAGAGCCGCTCACTAACACTGGCTCTCTGATAGAGGCGACCTTGGGCTTAATCACAACCAGAAGAAAAGAGCAGCTTGACAAGAAGATGGAAAGACAGAGCGGGAGAGTGTGTACGTGTGTGTGTGAGAGAGAGAGCAAGAAAGACTAAAAACACTCACAAACCACATGAGTGAAAGAGATGAATACAGAAAGCAGGAGGAGGAAATATATATAGGGCAAAAAACAGGTTGCAACACTTAAAATAGTTGCATGATGACTCTGCTGGTGTTCCTCATCTTTTCAAAGCAGAGCAACACAGACTGCCAGAGAAGCAGATGTATATACAGAAATAACTGTATTGTCGTAAACTTAAATAAAATCATTATTTTAAAGATGGACACGTAAAACATAATCTCCATCTTTTAGTAGGACAGCTGTCCTTAAAGTTTGGATTTTGTACTGATATTTATAAAAAGAGTACCACTTTTATGCATGCATTTGAGCATGAAATATGTTAAAGGGGACCTATTATGTAAAATTCACTTTTTAAAGCCTTTTTTACTCAACTTWGGGTATGTACTTCTTAAAAAACATTCCTAGGACCAAAAATATGCACCCAGGGGCATATTTACTGTAAGTAAATGTATTTTTAATGTATATTAACGACAAGTTTTGTACTTCCTACATTTTGTGATGTCACAAGCCGTACGAGAACCCACCTGCGTTCAGCCCCTTACCTAGCAACCCCCGGGTGAAGCTCCACCTCCTCAGTCTAAAAAGCTGTCACGGTTGTTGTTGTGCAATACACAGCTCATTTCACAACAAGCCTCCAATAGGGCAATGAGTAGAGTGCTGGACCAGAGAACGGGAGACCAAAGTTCGAGACTGGCATGGACACAATTTAATTATTTATTTTCATTCATTATGAACATGTWTTTTCATGTACCTCTATTGTTTAACTTATTAAAGCCTTGTTAAAGCCTATTTGTTCGAGTTTCTGAGGTATTTTGACCGCTGCTGCTCCCTGCTCTGGTAACAGCATGCAGAGTGAGCGCAGAGCAGAGGAGGGGGAGAAAAAAAAAAGAAGCTGTGACCACGACTCTGCCTCTGGGTCTCCTATGGTTGTACAACGGAGCTTCTGCTATTATTAGCCATGCTAACGTAAATGCTGGCTTTGGAGGGCGGAGTTAATGTCAACGGATTTTTTGGAGGGCGTTACCAACAGAGCTCATTAACATAAACAGCTCGTTCTGAATGGAAGTCAGAGCAGGCAGAGCAAGAAAATAGGAAATTTTATTATCTGAGAATTATTTTGTGCATTAAATTGAATGAACATGGTCTGGATAGCCCACAGACATACCATAAACATTTCTAGGACCCATAATTGGTCTCCTTTAAGTTGCTGCAGTGTATGTTGGTTTAATAAACATGTATATAAACACTTTTAAAAAGGARAGTTTTATTACTTTTGGGTAAGTGTGCAACGCCATGAGGCCCTATGTGTCAAYAAAAAAATTAAGTTGCCCATTCCCGTTCCAGCTATTTGGTTATGGYGTCCTGTGCATCTTGTGCCTTTCTTTATCTCACACTCTGCCGTTACGGTTTTGGATCGTCTCAGGGGCATCTTTGCACGGCCTGCATCTGATGCTGCCTGCTGTGGTAGACCCTGGTTTCCATTTCTCTTGTGCTGAGAGGCGACCACCAAAAAMCACTGGAGGCTCTGGGACACCCACAAGGCCTCCCTCTCAAGATGTTCTGTATCTATTACGCAGCTCCAYGATGTGACAAGCCTCATCAATAAAACTGTTATTTATGTCAAGAGTTTAGGGGCAAAAAAAAAGAGCTTCCATCTAAAAACCACCCATAAATAAAAATTTACAGTAAATCCCTGTCCCACTTACRCACAAGACCACATAAAAAGCATATGTTCTGACAAAAATCCTCAGCTTTTGTTCTGACGCTGGAAGCTGCATGTTGTGTTTAGTTTGGAACAGTGAGGAAACTGTTACAAGGCTTGTTCTCAATTAGCYGGCTTCACACACTGAGCCAGCAGAATGATCATTTTGCTTTTTAGTCATTACTTAGATGATTTATCAGATTGCTTAGCTGCAAATATTGAGTTGTGTTGTGCAACACAGAGGGACAAGTGAGCTCCTATAGGACTATAACACTGCAAATCCATCAGCTGAACAAAAATGACAGCTCTACAGCTCATCTGCATCAAACATATCGCAACTGGTGGCCAATTTCTAACATCAGCTCCTTTCATTTAAGAAAAAAATACAATTCTAATAGACTTCTTCATATCCTAATTTGAGGAAAGTCAATAAAAAGCGAAATGAGAGAGTTATATAAGAGAAGTAAATAAAAGTAGTGGATATTTTTAACTATTTTCTGCTCTTATGCAAGTAGAAAATGTGTGGATCGGTAAGATTATCATAGACAGGGCTCAGTTAGGAAAAGAAAAAGAAGCGGGAGGGGAGTGTGTAATAATCGAACAAGAGAGCAGCGCCGCAGTCCTGGAACTGCAGGCGGGTCCGTAGAGTCATCAGAAATGCAACGATTTTAAAAGCAAGAATATGATTTTAAATCGACACTTGATGAGACCAAGTGGGAATCAATGAGAGGAGGAATCAACTCTTAAACAAGATAATTGCTGTCAGAGATTATAAAGAGATCGAAAAAGAGGGAGTTGGAGGAGGACGAGGAGACAGAGAGGTAAACAGATAAACAGAAAAAAAGTTTACAAAATAGTTATAAGAATCCAAGAAATAAAGAAATGGATTGCAGAACTTTTCATTTAGACTGCAAGAAAAAGAACTTGAGTCAACATCTTTAGATAAGTTATTTAGCTAATTTAAGGCACATACATTCTTGTAACTATAGTGAAAAAATGCATTTAAAAACAAAAACTACAAATCAATATTTAGGCAGCAAAAATAGAAGCAGTTAAATTCTGGATTAGGCATAAAATTGGCAATTTGCAGAAAATAATTTAGTCATTTCAGGCAAATTGCAGTATAGAAATGTAAAACTTTTGTAAAAGGACTCTTTGAACCTTTTTACATGAGCAATATAATAATTTAGACTTAGTATCATCTGTTTTTTAAGCAGTTAAATGTTGAAGCTACTTTAGATTTTAGAAAATAGTGGTTTTAATCTCTCCAAAAAAAATCTATTATCTAGTTCCAGAAATTCTAACTCTTTCAGCAAATGAAGCTGCCAGCTGCTGTCTTTTTAAGCCATCATTAGTTTCTTTTTAAGCCTGAATGTTCAAGAAGAATAAACTATCTACATCCAGTTCTGCTGCTAAGAGAAGTTGGGATACAAAAACAAGTTTTAAAAKAATTTTTTAAAGACAGTAAAGGAAGATTTTGTTTATTTTTTAAGGTACAGATTTTGTGTGATCTAGRGAGTGGGTCCTCTTAAAGAACCTGTTCCCAGATATAAATACAAATAATGTTACATTGTTTGATAGGTGAAATTCTCAAGTTGGGGTCTCTGCAGTACATGGGGGAGTTTATTGGCTGTGTGGGCGGAGTCTGTCGTAAACATGATTAGCAAAGTTCTTCGATGTAGGCAGGGCATGTCCGCACCATGATTGGCAGAGTTTGTAATATRGGCGGAGGTTTTTGCATGGGTTAAAGTGAAAAAAAAATCTTTTGACTGAAATATTTTTCAAATTTAAGGGTCAAGTCAAAAAAAGTTCATTTGATGTGTGTGTGTTTTTTAACAGACCTGAAGTTAAATAATTTACTTAAAATGAGAGATAAACCCAAAACATATGGTACTGTTTTTTTTTCTAATTTTAGTCCTCTTTCTTAGAGAAAAAAAACTGAAATGACTGGAATTATGAACTAGTTCATCTGAACTCCTAAAACTTCACCTAGGTTAATATTGCCATAAATAATAATGAGTGTGATAGATAGTGTGTGTGTGTGTGTTCGTGTGTTTGCGTCCACCTTCACAAATGCTAATGCTGTTATGACTGGCTGGCTTCATTACGGTCTGTCTACAAAACCATGGCCAAGGTCAGCAGAGGCTGCAGAGATGATAGGGGGCCAAAACTATGAGCACAAATTAATCTGCTGTTTAATCTAATAATGCAGCGCAGCATCGGGTGCCTCAGTCCTATTAACACAACTGTAATTGCGTTTGAGGAGAAATGGGAGCTTGCAGGTCCACAGAGGTGTGTGCACACTAAAGAGTACACCCAAGTGCATCAAACACAAATCGAATTGTATTACACAAGTACACATGGGTGTGGGCACAACACACACGCACACACTTTAAATGTTCCTGATGTTGGGAATAAGAAATAAATGAGAAGGTAAAACAAGGTTAGGTACTTCCTGGTGAATTCACTTTAAGCAATCACACCATGAGTGCATGTGTGCCCGTGTTTACGGTACATGGCATGGAACGGCTTTAAGCACGGAGCACAGCTCATTAACATGGTAATATCCAAACAGCAGGGTGTAGTCAAAAACAGCAGCGTATTATTAGGATTCCTCTCATTAGGCTTTCATGAGATTTAAAAGTTAACACAAAATAACTTGAAAACTAAGTTTGAGATAAAAACACGCAGCGAGTTCCTAAATTTCCCCCTTCCAAAAAAAAAAAAAAAATCAAATATGCCCCCTGGAGACGATGCATAACCTGCAGTAACATGTTGACTGGCCTACAGTAACAGGATTAGACTAAAATAACTGTGGTCACGCAAGAACTTCAGCTGACATTTACCAAAACAAATAATTAAGGCAAGAATTMTGTCTTTTAACTTAAGCTACAGGAAGCACTTTATCTTCACTTTGGGGTGTTTAGATTCACTGATAACTCAAGAGGGATTTGAATGTAAATCAAGAACTGGTGCGATGCCTACCGCAGTCAGATGGATGACGCCCTGCGAGGTCACGGGGCATCCCATGAAGCCGACGAACTGCAGCTCGGGACAGTGCTCTGATACGGCCCGCACAGACTGATCCGTCACCTGCACAACAGAACAAACAGAATCAAACACAAGGAAACAAAAGGAGTAGAACAAAGTGCTTAATGTGTTTTTTTTTTTTCAAAGGAAAAAATTTTCTTTTTTTCCAAATGAAATAGTGACTTTTGTCCTAAAACATCAGTTTTGCTGCATTTATTTGACTTAGGGATCATATTAACTAAATCTGTACCAAGATTCACCTCTTTTTTCTACAATCACACAAATAGTCGAAAGTGTGTAACATATATTACAGAATTTTGCCTTGTTGCTGAATTGTATTCACTTATTTGTGATTTAAACAAATCCAAAAAATACGTATTTTACTTTGGATTCATGAAGAAATGTGATTGTTTTGCCTGTAGCAGRATCCATTGTGTGTGCTCCTTTCTTTTCTCATTACATACTGATGTCATTCAGTAAGACAAATTAAACTAATTGCAGCATCTAATTTGCTGTAAATGCTAAAGATTTAAACGGGCAAAGCAAGTTCTATTCTTTCAGTTGCGTCTTCTGGCCTTGTTTCCATAAATCTGATTGCTTTTGTCTACTTCTTTGCAACACATTATTAAGATATTCATTCCTGCAAACATAGCAGATGATTGAACCTTGTCTTTTGGCTGGCAGTGACTGGGGGGGGGGGGGKGTCTTGAAAAGGCTTTGTCTGGATTGTGTGGAATGTATTAGGTGTTTTTTTTCTAGGATCTTATTGAAGATTATATTGTAGTTTTATGTTGCTCAATTTGTTGTGGTTCTGTACRTGTTTAATTAGTATATCCTGGAAAAGTCAAGTCAGGGAATAAAGTTGCAAACTGCTACCTGTTTGTGCAGAATATCAGATGCATGTTCACAACGTTTTACTACATTGTCCCTGATGAATAAAAAATAAGAAGAATGTAAAGTTTCTCAGCGAACATTAACTCGCAGTCTGAGCAATAAAAATCATGAGAATTTAAATAAAAAGAACTAAAGGTCCTGTGAATAAAAATGCAAAATATGTCATGATATTTGCAGAAAAACAAAAATAAGCTAAAACATTTCGCTTACGGGCAAGTGACAATGCAGAAATCCAAATAACAGCCAAACCCATAAACACAATAATTATAAATTGTGACGGAATAGTTTTTGAGAGAAAGTCAACCACAATTTCTGCATAATAGCAACAGCAAAAAAATATTAATCTGCATTTTTTGTGATTTATTAGACAATTAAATGTGCTTTTTTTCCTTGGTAACAAACAAATGAATATTTATAAAGAGTGTTTTTTTGCTTGCAGAGCAGAACTGTCAGATTCAAGCTAAACTGCATGCTTTATCTTTCCCACCGTGTGTTTTTGTTTTACTCAACGACAAAGCGAGTGGGAGGATCACAGACGAAGAGGAGGAGGAAGAGGGATAACAGAAAGAAGGAGCCAGAAGTGTTTGCCAAGCGGCGTGGGCGTTGACTTATGATGGATGGGCCATTCTCCATCGTTCACCCGGCCGTAGACTAACAGCTCATAATGGATCAGAGATCAATAAGGAAGCAGAACATTTCCACCGGCTTCCACTGCATTTATCAATACAGGCATTGATAGCAGCTTCACCTCCTTCATTACACTCAACGCCGCAACAATTTGTGAGAGATCGTTTATCTTCACTGGGGGCTTCTTCTGGGCCTACATAAAGTCGTCAAAAAACACAGATAAGGAATAAAAAGATAAGTGGAAAGAGAGCAAAGAGACAGGAGAACTGTCTGAACTAAGATTCATGATGAGAGAACACTAGAGAGGAAAGACATGTCTATTTATCACGATGGAAACTTTCTGTTAAAATCTCCAAAAGTTGTTATTTAATGGTGAAAGAAGCAAAAACGCAAAAAGTAAATTTGCACAAAAATTCGAGTCTGAAATGTTTTGAAAAACTACATAAAGTGTGGTAAAACTTTGTASCAAATTATGTTTCTTTGTGGACTTGTAAAGCCAGATCAACAACCAAACTAGCCATAAGTTTCTTTTTTCTTCCTATATTTGTTCATGCACTGTTTACATGCGGCTTTAAGAACACGTCTGTCCCGCTAATGTTTCATTCTTCATTTTCCCTTTCTTCTTGCACTGCTGCCCCACATCCCCCTCCCTTCCTAGACTACCTTAAAGGTTACCGAGTCGAGGCAGAGGAAGATGAAAAACCCTGGGAGACGGTGAGGAAGAGAGAAATCACAAAAAAGAAAGAACAAGGTGTCCATTTATCTTTCACCAAGTCACAGTATGGCTTATCAGGGTAAAACACCTCCTATGAAGCTCTAAGCCTTGTCTCTCACCTTATCTGTAAGAAGCCAAAGTGCTTGCAAAGTGCAAAATGGCTCATAAAGGAGTGCGACTGTAAAGTATTTCCAGTCGAAGTGAAGAAGCAGAATAAGTTGTGAGGGACGATTGAAAAGGGAAGAAAAGGATGAAGACTGTAAAGATCAGTTCAAACTACATTATATCGTGTGGACGAAAACATTTCAGCTTCATGTTTTCCATACATTGGATTTATTTTCACGAAGCGTAGGGTTAAAAATATCTCAAAAGGCACTTTATTGTACGTTGTTAATAAAACCTTGCAAAAACAAAGTGCTCATTTTCCAGAAAATGGCTACATTTAAAACCACAGTGATTAACCGACAATATTTATATTCAGGCAAAAGTCCAGTTATGTCGGGTATTTAAGCTGCATATAGAATATTCTATTCATATTCCTGTTTATATCCTACAGAGCATAGTCAAATGAATGAGTCACGCCTGTCTTACTGTTCCTTACACTAAAAGGTTCTTTGTACCAATCCACATGGTTCTTTCCACATTTTTCAAAACCTTTAACTGGATGTCTTTACCTTCGAAAGGTGTGCTGTCTCTTTTAGCCGCAGACATCCTGCTCCGCACAAACTTTGACTGGAGCCGGAGTGTAAGTCACTGAATTTATTCAAACAATCCCAAAACAAGTAACTGAATTTTTTTTTTATTAAAAAGGCAAAATTTCTCGTGAAAAATCCATCCTTAAATCGCTGGAAACAGAAGCTACCTTGTGTTTCATCAGGTTCAGTCAGAACCTTGGTGGAATGTAATGATGAGTACATATCAACAAATAAGGCCAATACGATCCCATAAAATTTAGCTCAGTTTTGCTTGTAAAACAGCTTCAGGATGATCACATTTGCGAGAGAAAAATATAATGTGGCAGCGGCTTTCACAGAATAAATTTAAAAAAAGTTTTAAGGTTCTAATCAAAGTTATAAAAAATTATGAAAGTTGACTGAAACAAAGTTTAAGAGTATCTACATGGTCAAAATAAAACTTGTTTTCTAATCTAATGTTTTTTTTTTAATATCTGCCCATCAATACAGTATACTTTAGTCGTGTCTCAGGTACTTACCCCTGAAAGTTGACTGAAACAAAGTTTAAGAGTATCTACATGGTCAAAATAAAACTTGTTTTCTAATCTAATGTTTTTTTTTTAATATCTGCCCATCAATACAGTATATTTTAGTCGTGTCTCAGGTACTTATACCAGCATTTACACAAGTACTCGTACTTGTAAAAAGTGCCCTGTTACTGGTACTGACACTGTTTAATGTGGGAGCTGTTGGTCTATATGGAAGGAGAGTCACCTTGTTCTAAAWAAATATAGTGTTTTTAAATTGTGTAATGTTTAAGTTCTAACACTGGAAGTACTCTGTAATGGTACTCAGTATTGGTAAGTAAAATACTAAAGTACCTGTATTTGTTATAGAAACACGGTAATCGGAACATCCCCTGGTATATTTAGCCAAAATAAATATAAAAACAGAACAAACAGAAATCTGGGAGCTCCTTTACCTGTAATCTCTTTTTTTACCTTTTGAACAATTTTTCATTCTGGACCCAGTTGTGAGAAAGTTCATTGTGTTTTCTAGCTTTCTACAGATTATAGGTTTTCAGAGCAATCAATGAGTGGATGAACCCTCAAGTTTAGACCCACCAACCTCTCCCATCACCACTTACTGCAGTCAGAAAACATTAACCAAAGGTGAGTCAGCGCTCCCTCTCAGAGACACTGATGTTTATGGAATCTGATCTGCAGGGCCGAGTGGGGATACAAGAGGATAGCCGGGTTGCGTTTGTAAGCCTGAAACTTGGAGAAAATAAAAAGACCGGCCTGAGTTGAGCAGCTGGCAGGTGAAGTGAGCTGGCCAGAGGCTCCTCGAACATGGTCTCTGCCAAAAAACCATCAGGGAAAACATTTTCAGGTTGACTACCAACAAAATCAAAAGGCTGAACACCACCAAAATCAAAACTGTGTGCGAGGGGAGGGAARAAAAATATCACAACAGACTTCTACTCCAACCAGTGTTTGTGACGCACGAGTGTGTATCCCACAGAGTCAGTGTGCRCACTTGTACTTGAAAAAAGGACAGAGAAAGAAAAGGGAGACAGGGAGCAGGTTGAACATCTACAGTAAATCTCAGCAGGTGAGAAGGGAGACAGAAGAGAAACRAAGAATAATCCCAGCAGAGCAGAACAGGCCAAAAGAGCGTGTACCATATCAAGTTAAGCTCATGCACGTGAGGGTGTCCGTGTGTATGTGAAAGAGCCCATATRGGTTTGTAACTAAGTTTTTTTCTTCAACCCACAAACACAAAAAYCCATTCCAWTTTTTTTTAGCTTTCTTCTTCTCCCTCCTAACCTTTCATGGACTTTGATTTAAAAACATAAAAAGAGTCATGACATGGCTTTGGAGAAGTGGCTAGCCAAGAGAGGCCTTAAAGCCCTTTAGAAAGGATCTAGTTTAATGGTCTCTGGGTGAAGGAAGTAAAGGAAAGCAGGAGGGGGAAAAAAAATAACAGCGAACAGGATTGGTGGAAATGCTGCTGTCATAAAGATAGTTTTTGTGTGTGCACTTTAAAGAGCTGGAAAGTAATTGTCGAGAGTGCTGTGGTAGCAAAAAAGAACTAGTGCTTTAAATGAGCGTGTGTTTTTTTTTTCCTTTTTTTTTTTGTCTGGTGGTCTGTTTGTTCAAAACGCTGGGACAGCACCCAGTGGGCCACTTCTCATCCAATAAGGGCGTTTAAGCTTGTCAATATCGTCTATCATACAACTCATTTGACTCCATCAAAAGCACAAGCAGGAGACGGAAGCACTCTTTAACAAATCGTTCTCCCATTTAAAACTGACCGTTTTGGCCAACACACGACAGTTGATTGATGAGAAAAACAGGAGATGGAAAACTGACAAATTTACCAAAACATAATTTATTACGACTGTGTTGAATTTAATTCCCACCATTTAAATGAGCATCTCAAGTCATTTGCTACTTGTAGTGGGATTCTGTAAAAGGGTTAGGAAGAATCATTATATCATTGCTTTTAATAACTGCAATCAAAAATTTACAAGCAGTTCCTCGCAAATTTTATCTTAAAAACTTTTAAATTGGTAGCAAGTTTAAACCACAGTTATTTTGGCAGAAATATTCAGAAATTCTAGCTAAAATTCGACAAGGCAGCAGCAGGGTTACAGCTATCTGCTGCTGCCAATTTTTGTGCCTGTGAATCACCATAAAACTATTAAATAAATAGATACGGTGAAATTGACAATGATATTTTGTTACCCTTTTGTTCTTTTTTATTATTATTCTTATGCAGGTGCTCCTATTTTTTTCCAGATACAAATTTCCTAATTTTTTTTTTTTTTTTTTTTGGACAGTCAGAACACTACAACCTTTGCTACAAAGCTCAAATTTATTTATTTTGAAAGTCAAATTATAAAGATTTTATAAAGGAGAATATAAAAAAATGTTGGTAACCCTACCTCCTCCTAAAATCTGAAGGGGCATATCTGCCATTTCATTTGAGTTCACAGCGCAGCAGCGACCTTCAATCTAATTAACTACGGTACTTTTTTTTAAAGAAAACATAATTGTGCTCCTAAAATTACACAATTGAGCAAATTACAGTGTATCGGGTTTACAAATTATGCATTAGTTGATGTTCATGTTTTGTTTGTGACATCAAATTTATGCAAAAAGAGAGCAAGACACAACTAAAAAAAACTGAATAAAATAACCATTAAAAGGCAGAAAAGAAGCCACACACTGCACATGTGCAGCTTTGGAGCACATGAGAAATCCATCAGGGGAGAGAAATCCAAACATTTAAGTGAAGTGTAACGAGACTGAATGAACAACAGTGAACTGGAAATATCTGACAACTAATTACCTCACTTACATATACGAAGCCTCCAAGTAAAATAATGATGAATGTCTGTATTTTACAGATGTAGACGGGGCTGCAAGAAATACTGACCAGCACCACATCCAAATTCCACCAGTCTGGATAGTTTCTTAATGCTTTATTGATTTAAAATGGAGACTTACTTCAGCCAGTGTGATTTCTTGTTTTAACTGCCTCTTCCATTAGTAGTCGAAGTCACATTTTTAACATGTCATAGGTAAAATGTTGGCAAGAAGCTGACAATTTCAATAWCGATTTTGTTTTCATACATGAATCACCTCAGTTGCTCATAGTTAACGCTTCATCAATTTTATTTATTTATTTTGTACAACTTTAAAGTCAAACCAGTTAAGGACTTACTTTTAAACATACTTTGACATTTTCAAACAATTTCTGAAAATCTTGTCCAGCAAAAACATCACTTTAACAAATTATTCATTTGCATAAATCATGAACTGACCCACTGCAAAAACACCATTCAGACCTGAGTTTTCTCAGGAATGAGCAAAAACCTGAAGTCACAGACAAGAACCTGTGTACAAGCACCAGAAAATGTATTATTAAGGGCAGCATTAGCCAGAATAATATTTATTGTTGTGTTTTTGAAACACATTATGGAAATGTTGCTGTATTGCACGAATCCCACAAATGGTGTCATTATTTTTTAAATGATTTTTTTTCATCGTCATTTTCTCATAAAATCCACTTAATTCACCTCTGGTTGTGATGATGTGTGAGCGTATGTGTGTGTAGGTGTGTAGGCTCTATCACTCTACATCATTAAGACAATAAAATAATGAGTTTTCAAACATCTGTCTATGAGCTGAATTGTCACAATGTTACTGTAAAGAACTCAATGTTGGCAGCAGCTATTTGACTGACTATAATTTATTACATGGATCAAAACACTTTTTAGCTTATTTTCTACTCTGGCCCTTGTTTTTTTGCTAAAACATTTTAACACATTAACTGAACAGATGTGCTTGGAGACACCCACACAGTCCATCTGCCAGGCTTTATTGTAATCTGTTAAAGTGGTCTTGAAAAATAGTTCTTCAGGTTTTTGGCCTTCAGTTTCTTTTTACATCATTTTTGTCTGGATTTTGCACCTGGTCATGACAGCATGTTGCTAAGTTTGTGCTTAAAAATGAGACAAGTAGACAAGTGAAGGACAAAAAAAGGATGCCTTGAACCTTAAAAAAAAAACTACAGCAGATGAATATGATCTGAAAGTCATGTTATAAAGAAATTCAAAAACTGGACACTGGACCTGAAAGATGCATCATCATCATCATCAGTCGTGTGAGTTCATSTTCCAACTGAAGGCATGTGATATTAAATGTAACAAAATGTAAGGGGGCAGTGTGTGCTCACACAAACACAGGCCAAGTTATGCAGACTACATGGACATAGGGTGTGGCTTATGTGGACYATGGTCTATGTGGGCTGCAACCTTTGAAATGAGACACAACTTTTGTTGAACTTAAAGGGGCAATATCATGTAAAGCCAACTTTTGAGTTTTTTTATCATGTTATGATGTTATACTCTCATAAAAAAACATGCCCAAAGCCTTGCTTTGACTCATTCATGCA
>NW_013952416.1:1556415-1558101 GCF_001266775.1 Austrofundulus limnaeus | reverse complement strand
ACATAGATACTTTATTATGGTATAGTATTTAAATGTATGCCTGAGAAACACATAATATTGGCCCCTTTAAGATTTTTTTTTGTGCTTTCTCATTTTTTATGTTAAGCTATGTTACCCTTGGTATTCGGAGTCTTTGACAAGCTTCTAGTTACAAAGTACCTAAAGAATACCTCTTTAAATTGGTTATGCTATGTTGTCTGTTACCGGTCAGTGCAAAACTTTCCTTGAATTTAGAAGGTTCTTTATAACTCATAGGTCAAATTTCAGTAGCTTAAATAAAAAAACTGAMAATGGTCAGATGACGATGGAATAATCATCCTCAACCAATAACCAATCAAGACCACTAGATGACAAGAAAATCATGTTCATTAGAAGAAAAATGCAAAGAAATTGGGAAAATTTCATATTCCAATGGAACTATAATAGATCTGTGTGTTGGATTTAAGAAACTGAGTTATTTCTAACCATAATCACAGGTTATTTTTTGTTTATGAATACTGAACCTCCTTTAAAATAGCTCAGCAAATGAATCTGATCACCTCAATCAGCCCAGAGTGTCGAGTTTAGATCCAAATTTATACAAAGAGGCACCAAAAGAGATAAGGCTGCTCAAACTCCGCCCAGACCACCAATCAAAGGCCAGAGGACATGATTTCTTTACGAAGACACTCTGTTTCTGAAGTACACTGTGCAATTTTAGAGCTTTACAATATCATCCATAAACAAGGACGMCAACTGCAGGCCTGCGAGGTACAAATTGAAGTGGGGTGATTTTCATCAAAGTTCTGTTCCTTCCATGGTAATCATTTTCTCCATAAATACTCTCAAGGGGGCGATACTAGAGTGTGTTCATCACTGCCTTGGAACACACACAAATCTAAATGTACACTCGTAAACCCAAGCAGACACATACACAGCAAAGTGTGTCTCTTTTAAAGAGCTCAGATGGGTTGTATTGATACAAAGGACTGGTGATCTGGCAAAAAATCTAAATGAATACTTATCATCCTCTGTAATATCCAACGCCTGGAGACAAAAACAACATGGAAAGTCATAAAGTTTTACTACAGCGAGGGAGAGTCTCTTTACTGTGTTGATGAGAAAGAGCCCGGCACTAAGTGCACAGTGGTTCGCTCGGAGCGGAGGGTGTATATTGATCTGAAGCTAAAGCTTTAGCAAAACAGATTCATGTTTCCATCCACAAATAAAAATATGTGCATGACTTTTACACATGCAGACATGAAAGGAATTACACAGGCCAACAGACAGACTAATGCAGTGCGCACCTCGAGTGCATCATCAAGTCTAGACAGATGTGAGAGTTCCTGGTTTTCAGCTATCCAGAGTGATGTTTTCCTTGGCTAAACAGAGGGAGCAGACATATTTATGAGACATGATGAGACAAGAAAACAGGATGGATCACTGTTAGAGGCACAGAAGAAGAATTGGGGGTAGGCTGGATAAGAATGGAGAGAAGAAAGGGGGAAGGAAAGAGAGATTTGCAATCTTTTCATGTTACTATTCTGCCGCTTCCAGTCTTCAGTGTATTGCTTTGGCAAGTCTGGCTGCTTCTTTCATGCCAGTAAATCCTAACTGAATATGCATGTGACACACAGGCAGTCAGAGAGATGAGAAAGATGGAGAAGTGCAACAGCAGGCCAAACAAGCCAGCGTGCGGGTGGGTGG
>NW_013952416.1:1553240-1555937 GCF_001266775.1 Austrofundulus limnaeus | reverse complement strand
GGATTGAGCTTACGAGGGGGGTGAGCACGTGAACACCAGAGCAATCTGATCTTATTAGAGGCCCGACGGGATGAGGAGCTGCGATGAGAGTCCTGAATCACCCCGTCTAATCAATCAGTCTAATTAACCGAGCTTTATGAACACAGGCCCGAGCTGAGAAAGAATCCTCCAACACGCAGATTAATAATGATTACTGAATTCACCGCAGCACATTCTATTAACAATCCATCCTCATGCCTTTTCAGCACATTTGCTTAAGAATAGTTGCAGAGCACTCTCATAAACAGATCAAAGGTGATTTAGTTGAAATAAGTTTCTTAAAATCTAAATGTTATGCATTAAATTCCGTGATCATCCATTAACTTTTCCTTTACTGGTTCCTACACCCAACAGTCACTGTGTGAGAGGGCCACAAGTCCATCACTTTTACCCTCTCACTCACACCTACAAACATTTTAGATACCAATTAACCTGGAAGGAAACTGGAGTACCCAGAGAAAAACCCACGTGCACAGGGAGAATAAACACAAACTCCACCCAAAAAGGTCCCAGGCCCAAGCAGTGGCCTCAGCAGTACATAGAGGGAAATTCTTGTGGTGTGGGCGGAGTTTATCCTAACCATGATTGGCAGTTTTGGGTGTGGGCAGGGTTTATCCTAACTGTGATTGGTTGGATTGACTCATATTGTGGGGCAAGTTAAAAGATGACGCAATGATAATAGTAAAATTCTTCTGAACATGTAATCTATTGACCGGCTATTTATAGTTGAAAACAGGACAATATCTCAAATAAAAATGATTGTGAACATGTAAATATTTTATTTATGTCAAACCTGGGGCAACTACCAATCTCAAGTTAGGASTAAAATTCACGTCGATCTTCAAAAACGACGGAGCTGAAATATTACACGTCCATCTACATGTACAGCATTCAAATTTTGAGGGGCTAGCATGTTCCTGTCTCGAGTTATTACTAAAATTATTATTTGTATTTAAAAATATGTGCGCTTTCTGGCCATTTCAACCAAGCTATATGTCTCACCAGCTAGCATTCATCCAACAGAATAGTTAAAGTGCCTGTGATATCAATTTTTTGTAATAAATATAAATTCTTTGCGAAAAGATAAGATTGATAAAATATTGCAAAAATAATTTGCCATAGCTGAGATGAACAGTTGTTGAGATATTCACATGTGAAGTAACAGGAAGTGATGTCAAAGGGGAATGTCTTCATGTGAACAGAACTCGGACTGTAAAGAAGAATCTGATGTTTCTTTATATTATTTTGAGTCATTATCAAAGACATGAAGAAGAGTCAGAGTTCAAATAATTTTGTTTCAATAAACAAAAACCAGAGAGTTCCTTTTCTCAAAGAGTTCCCCTTTGATGTCACTTCCCATTTCATTTTGGCTGAGTCAAATAAAAAAGTGCCAGTTTTGTGACAAAATGAGTAGAATTGTGTGTTGTGCCAAGTTTCTTAAATATAAATATGTTTTCTTTGACATTTTGTATTTGAAGGACATGCATGTCACAGGCACTTTAAGACTTCTTTAAAGCCCACCCAAAATAGTCAATTTGACCAATCACAAACTCCTCCTACATGACAAAAAACTACCACTTAGTAACTCCCTTTATCCCATGCTAGGATGTGATCCATAAATGTAAACTTGACAAAGAGGGAGGAAAAATAACAAATTATTTATTATTATTTACCGTTATTTAACCAGGCAAGTCCCGTTGAGATCTCAGATCTCATTTTCAAGGGAGGCCTGGGCCTGAAGGCAACCTATTGTACATGCATTTTTGGGGTGGGGAAAACCAGAGTACCCGGAGAAAACCCACACAAGCACGAGAAGAATATGCAAACTCCCCACAAAAAGACCCCAGAGCCGAACTGGGGATTGAACACAGGACCTTCTTGCTGTGAGGCGTTGGTACTAACCACTGAGCTGCAACCATGATTGCCTCTAACGTGTTTTTAAAACAAGGCTGGAAATGATCAAAATCATACAAGATTATACCAATTAAATATAAACCTTGAGAAAACTGTTTTTAATTTGTGTTTACACTTTCACCTACGCCGTGACAGGTAGCTCTGACACCGGATCGTTTCCCTGCAGCCGAGTTCTGGCACCGAAGTCAAAACAGGTCACGACAGAAAGCAAAGCAGCGAAGCATGCKTCTTTGTGTTTGTGTGTTTACCCTGTCAAGTCCTCACAGCAAAGCAGACCTTTACCCAGCAGCAGAGGTGTTCATGTGTGCGGCGTTACTGTGACCTGCTGCTGAGCAACAGCAAGCAGCAACTGTCAGCAACGGCATAACCGCTCCCTGACCGATTGACTGCCCACGATGCCACACCGCGGACAGTAAGCACTTTGTTTTGATAATTAACTGTGGGTCTATTGCTGCAGATGAAACCACAAGCAACTGCTATAATTGCTGTTCTTTCAGTTTCTCTCACCTTTATTTGCTCATCATCGTAAAAACAAAAAGTTGGGAGAAAATGTAGTAAAGCCAAAGGACTACCGGGTAACATTAAGGGAATAAACGACACTATTAAACTATCAACAATAAAAACAGCTAACAAAGGGAAAAAAGAAAATAACTACAATAAATGTTATTTAGAGAGAATCAGCAGTAGTTCTATAAAAAAAAAGACATTCTCTAAGGAAGGATAACTTCTTTTAATATATATTTT
>NW_013952416.1:1549801-1553200 GCF_001266775.1 Austrofundulus limnaeus | reverse complement strand
AAAGTTATCTCAGTGCACACAGTATGTATTTCAAAAAAATCGAAGTTGCCTCTGCAATATGACCGTTTGAAAAATAAAAACTCACAGGATCAATAAATCCACTTTTCTCTGGCCATCTCGGGCACATTTGGAAAAGAAATCTATAAAAAAAATTTTGTTCAACACTTTGAACATGTTTGACGAAGCAGTATCCACTATCTACTGAGCTGCGATGAGTCCACCTCATGAAAAAAGTAAATTTTTATTATTTAAAAAGAATAAGTCATTAACTAATCATTTCTACATGTGCAAACCAGGCTTTACTTCCCTACTTAGTTGTCAAACAATCTTTTCTCGGTCTATCGACGTCACCAGCCTCGTTGATGCCAAGGAGGACTAAAATCTGCATGGGTGATCACCAAATTGATTGATCGCCTCACATGACTGAACGCTCCACTCTCAGCTGAAAATTACCTGTCATTTATCGTGTGACTTAAGCCCCCACCCCCTCCCCAGTTCCCTCATGAGTTTCACTTGCTGTCTTTTATCACAGTGAAGCTGTGTGTATGTGAGTGTGTATATGCACGGACAGCAGGTGAGCGTTGGCTCCTGGGGGCCCCTAAATAGCAGTTTCCAAGAAATGAGGAAGAGGTTTTGTTCTTACCCTGTTTCCCCAAGGATCAATAGTGCTTTGTTGCATGTCAGATGGAAATCAGAAGCTACAGTGGAGGAACCTACAAGGCATACTTTACTCCTTTAAATGCAATGTCATTACACCACGTTGTCGAGACCCTCCGACAGCTCTCCTGAGGTTTCGATCCCAGTGAGCTCTCTTCCCAAAGAACATATCAATAACTCTTTGTTGCATGTCAGGGGGAAATCAGTAGTGAATGTGAAAGCTGTGCAGTGGACACATTATTACACCTTTGAATGCAAAAATGCTTTCTGTCATCAAAGCCCTAAAAGACCTCTGTTGAGTTTTTAAATCCCAACATGATGCTTCCCAGAGTATAAAAACTGGGTAAATGAAAATATTGAAAATTTTTCCAAATATCAAGTCTGATCTTTCTTTGCAGTCACTTGTTCACACATGCATAACAAATATTGTGCTGGAGGTTTGTTTCACACCTTAAAACAATCCTCCAGAGGACAGAAGATACTGTGTAAAACATTATACTGTGGAAGCTATACTGTGGAAGCTAAATAAAACAAAAGTTGAGGAGTTCCTCTGTTGAAAATGTTTTGAGACTTCAGTCTGAGGAGTTACAGCTAAGCTCAGCCTTATAAGAAGTACTTTCCCATGGTGGACAAACAAGTCGAACAATAGCTGCGTTTCCATTGCAAATGTGCGCAAAACTTTGTCGATATYCTGTTAATGTCGACAAAACACAGTTTCGTAACTGCGGTGTTTCCATTAAGTAGGAAATGCTATTAAAGACATGCGTGAATACATTTTTCTCGTGATAGGTCATTACAAACATGGCGGCAATGGATGTAAACACATAGCATGTTGCTACCACGACACTAGCGCTCATCATCAGAGGAGACGTTGGCATGTTTTATCTACGCTTTCCAGTGACAAGCCCCTACTTGGGAGCGGCTACGTATGATGTGTTTTTCGGTGAGTTTACTACTTTCTTTTACTACTTCTGTGATATTACTACTACTTCTACTTCTACTTCCTGTTATCTTCTTCGTCGTCACCTTTTTCGCCAGTAGAAACAGCCGGTTGTTGATCATGTGACTCCCGTGATGCGAAAAAAAGTGTTTCCATTGCAGTTTTGCGAAAAACACTACTTCGATACGGCCGAAAAACCACCTCATCCTAGCGCAAAAACATTTTGTTGAAAAACTATTTTTTTAACTGACGTGTTTCCATTGAGCAAATTTATTTTCGAAATTCTAATTTGCGCATTTTCATGGTCAATGGAAAAGCAGCTATTGACACTCAAAACTGTTTGTTCACATGTGAAAGCAGAAAATCAGCCTAACGACTGATTGTTATATTTGTTTGATTGTTGCCTGTTGCCTACAGAGGGATGAGTCATACTCGCAATAACAGCACTGTAAGAGAAGGAAATTCGGGCACAAAGTCTCTAAGAAAAGATGAAACATAAAGAATAGCCCGTCCAGAAGACTTACACTACTTGTTTTAGATTTTTCTACCTGAATTATTGAGATGCATCAAGGTACACTGGAAGTTGCAGGGTTTTTTTTTTTTTGACCACACTGAGAAGCAAACAATGATTAGTTTGTCGTTGGCAAATTAGATTTTAGTTTAAGTGTATAACTGAGTATGTCTGCATTTAAATGCACACCTTACAGGACATTTCAGGATGTCTAAAATCAAATCATTGACAAATAGCATGCTAGTTTTGTCACAGTTACGCTTCTTGTAAAAAAGACTAACGACACTGAAATCCAAAAAGTCCTACCTATTTTGAAGGTATAAACTAAGTATGCATGTTGATGTAAATTTTCACTCATCAAGGACATGGCAATAATAAATTCAATTGAACTTTTTCTCTTCTTAAGACATTTTGCGTCACGTCTGAAATGCTCTAGAAACTTTTAAAAGATTTTCTTGTCCTCAAACTCACATTTACTCTGATTTTGTCAATAAACGTTATGTGTAATTTAGTAACTGACATTATGAAGCAACAAATTTTCATAAAGGACCAGTCTTAAATTCCCAATGACCATGACACTCCATAATGTGCTAAGTAGCAAGGCACTATTTGAAAATATTAACAAAAAGATGTGGCTCCACATAAAATGTTTCAGTGATAGAAAAGCAGTCTTTTCATAGCATCAACATCTTGTTGTGAGCTGCACTCCTGATTAAGTGGCTTGTTTGTTGGTGATGTGTCACTCTCACAAAGAACTTGAAACCACCAASAGACTCTTCGGTCTGCACAACTTTGAACCTCTTAACCCTTATTTTCCTGTCCCCATGGCAACTGCTGAGCAAAATCCATTGCGATGGACCAGTAATTGACTTTAAACTTTACTTAGAGATCAGTTTTATGTCTCATGCTAATGATGAAAAATGGGACCTAAAGAGGCCAATTTGACCATGAAGCTGGACCAGAATGACAGGCTGCCGACGCACCCATCGATGCCTGGCAGTACAGCTTTGGCCCGTATTGGATTGTTCTGTTCAGCAGTCTATGAAGGGAACCCTACCTCTTCTTCTTTATATTGACGCAGCACTGAAATGGACTTTTCGCCCCTGAAAGACTACATTTCTTTGAGGTTTCATATAGCTTGTTGGCTGAAAGACAATCTTCACCAAATACAATATTCAACAAAGCAGAACCCCCAACTCTTCTTTCCTTTAACTTTAGCTATTGAAAATACCCATCCTCATTTTAGAGCTCCTAGTTACAGCGGGTAAAATAAGTATTGAACACGTCACCA
>NW_013952416.1:1547875-1549399 GCF_001266775.1 Austrofundulus limnaeus | reverse complement strand
ATCGACATCTGGTGAAAATTTCATGTCATTAGCACCTCTAGTAATATATTTACTGAGAAAAATGTTGACGTGTTCAATACTTATTTTACCCGCTGTATATTTAGGTGAAGAATAAACTGGCCACACTGTCACAAGTGCAAGTCATGGTGTCTAAAAAGTAACATATCACTTCCTGTATTTGCATGCAGAGCATTATTTTATCTACTTATTTTATTGTAAACCAAAAAAAAATGTTAGAATGAACTGTTTTATGAGTTTCTGAAAAGTTATTCCATTGATATACTTGTTTACAAATTGCAACATAATTATTACGACCTGATGAGATGTTTTTTTTTAAGCCTTCGGTAAGACACAAGCTACATCAATGTTTATGTTGTATATTTCTAAAGGGTCGATGCTTGAAATTTGTAGAAATCAGTTTTAACACTAAATTAACTTTTAAATAAAATACAGTTTATTATGGTTAATGGAGTTTGTGGTAGCTCTGTGGCAATGTAGTCCTGAGGCTGCAGATTTGAGTCCAGGTTGTGCCATAAARACTTTCTGGCCAAATGGCCAAATTTTTCATGCAAGTTCACTTAATGTGAAGACCCCCAAAGAATAGAACAGTTGAAAGAAAGAAAGAAAAATATCCAATTAACCCAATTTTTTTCACAGAATTTTAAGACATGGGAGTTTTTTTCCCCCATCCACAGTAAGAATACAGTAAAATACTCCACTCTTCATTCTCTGCTCCTCGTCTGTGTCACAACAGGCCGAAAAGACTCCAGGGCTGGCCTGAGGACAGTGGCCTTCTCTGCCCTTATAGCCTTGGGGCATGCAGCCTCTGCCTGCCGGGGTTTCATGATTAGAGTCAGAAACGTGTTGCTGGGGACGGATGATGCCCTAAGTTGCACATACATGCGCATAAATAAGGAGTGTTCTGTTTCACAGGTCAGTGACAATGCCCTGGGCAGAGAAATTAGAAGCTTCTTACATGTTTGTGGTCTTCACAGAGCAAGTACACAAGACTTTGCTCAGGCTGAATATTGATGGTTGGAGCGGTGACAGGTACAGAAATCTGCTGTCAGAGATACAGACATGATTCCAGTAAAGCAAAAGAAAAAACATGACTCTTCTACACTTGTTGAATAATACTCCACTTCTAATAAAGTTACTTCTACAAAAACAAAACTGCAGTATTTCAATTGKGCAGCAAAATGTTTCTACCCAAATAATCAAATAAAACCAAATCCTAATTAGGTTTTAGTTGTTTTGCTACTTTTCAACATGTCTTCAAGTTCTATAGGAGCTTTTTTTATAAATTGTTCATTATCCTCTACACTAGTGTTTCCCACAGTTGGGGTCGGGACCCAAAGCGGGGTCCCAAAATATCAAGGTGGGGTCCTGAAAAGATTTTTGGAATTAATTACATTTTTGCCTTAGTTGTTACAAAGGAGTGAGGTTAGTGTATTTAAAATGGATAAATGTAATATAAAAAAAATTGTTACCGTTTATGTTTGTCATCCAAAAATAGCTGGGGGA
>NW_013952416.1:1542725-1547177 GCF_001266775.1 Austrofundulus limnaeus | reverse complement strand
ACTCAGACCAGTAATATTTTGGTCACAAGTATATGCCATGGATATTTTGTGGGTCAGAAGATAAAAAGTTTGGGAACCACTGCTCTACACTATGTAGAATCATGGTCCTTAAGGACCAGAATTGGACTCTCAAGTGGTAAATTCATGACAGAGTTTAAAAGAGCTAACACATCATGATGTCTAATCGCCGTATAAGACCCCCACGTGTTTTTGCATGCAGGAGAGACAGAGACTGAATGACTGAGGGAGAGAAGGAGGGAAACATCAGTTGTAAGCTAATTAGCTCTACATTACCACAGATGGCTAAAGGGTCAGTGTTAAACCTTTATTCACAGCCATATTACCCGCGTCGGTGCTAATTCTACAGGAGCCAGGTCACGTACAAAGTGGCTTGCATAATAAACGTTTCTATAACAAGGCCTGGGGTAACGGCAGACCTGAACCTGCTGGTGTGAAGAAATGTAAAAGTGACCTTTTGTGTTGTTTTCCCTCTCATACTGCCCAATCATCAGAACCGCAAGATTTCTGCAAAGGTTGTTACAGAACTCTTAGTCCCCCGAGTGTAAAAATGTGCAAAAAAAGAGGATGAAGCAAAAAATAAAAATAAGATTGTAAAAAAAATTAAAGAGGCGAAAATAAAGAAAAGCAATGAACTTGACAGCAAAACTAATCTCTTTCCACAGACTTGTTTGGGTACTGTTTCATGAAAAATATATATATTCTGCCAGATAAACTCTAGTTTAGATGACCAAAACATTTCCAACGTATGCTTGTTTTTGCTGCAGGACAGAATGCGTTAAGTATATGTTGTTCTATCTCACCTACATGTGTGACCAACCACACACACACACACACACACACACACACACACACACACACACACACACACACACACACACACAACAGCTGAGTCATGGAACAGATTGTAACAACATGCGAGTAATGGAGCTGACAAAGCTGATGCCTGCCTCTGACTGCTGAAACCAAACAAAACTCAGAACTCAGCATGAAAATACCAGTAAATGTTTTGCTGTGAATCCAGGAAGCTAAAAGTCAGGACATCTGTGGGGACGGTGCTCCGCTTTACCACAAATGCAGTGACTTCTAAGCTTCTTTTTTTTTTTTTTTTTTGGGGGGGGTGGCAACAGACAAAAAAACTGGAGCTAAGTTTTGGTTAAAATTAGCATTTATGAAGAATTTTTGATAAGGCAGGAGAACGCATACTTCCAAACAGCCTGTGGACAAACGTGAGGTTTTTAAATCCTAACTGAAAAGTAGAAAATAAACATGACTGCTAGCAAGGACTAAAACATGGACTCAGTCCAAAAAGAAGCAAGATTTGCCCAAAGCGTACACATCCTCACTGAGTTGTGATAATAAAGGAGGTTAAAAATTTTACCTCAGAGTTAACCAAAAGAATGCAGATCTTTCCATTTAACTAAAACTACAACAACTGTACAGCTCAGGGTGTTTTATGTATGCAAGGAAACACAATAACATCAAGAGGTTTTGGTTCTTCTCATGATAAGGGACAGCACAGGGGTGGATAAAAAAAGAGGCACATTTACAGGCTCCATCAGAGGGATGCATAAAAATCAGATATTACGAGAGGGTCTGCTGCAGAGTCGGCCCAGCAGGTGGACACACAGAGATGTGCCACCTAAGGCAATTTTTGAAATATGGTAAAGGAAGGAGGCACTCTGAATCCCTAACATCACGTTAACTCCTTGCTCAGGTACTTACAGCATCAAACACAGCTGCAGCGAAACAAAGACGGACTCACGGAGCGAGGTTCCTCATCACCATCAGCAGCAAATTATAGTCATCTGTAGTTTATTTAGGTTAATGCTACTGTTTATATTACTACACACAATTACTTTATCTATCAGTTAATTAGTTTGAGAACTGTAATTATACTTCATTTTATTTAACGTTTATTTTATAAGATTAAACACAGTCATATTAAACATGACCTTGTACAATAAAAATGTACCATTTTGCAAAAGAACACATTTCCTAAAGAATAAGCACAGTAATTAAAGTACTAATTACCAAAGTGATGAAAAACATTCCATTTTGTTAATTAATTATTTAGTTAAACACAAATTTTAATGCTTGTTTCTGTCACTTTTCCTCTGATATGTGCTTGAGCTTGTTTAACTTTACGGAGGTCACTTTTACAATAGCTAATTTTAGCTTTCTTCATGTCAAGATATTTTTATTTATTTATTTATTTATTTACTTACTTATTTGTTTATTTATTTTTGTTTGTAATGCAGAATGAAGCGAGAGACAGGAGCACAGTTTTAAATAAAAATGTGGCAGTACACATTCCCAACATGAAAGTCATTTTGTGGAATTTCAAATGTTGGATGAAAAAATAAGATTATTATGAAGCAATTAGTTCAATTAGCAACTTTTTTTCCACATACAAGAGCCTTAGGAGTTTTTTACAAAATCATCTAAGTGAAAATACAGTACATAAGGTACTGCATGTATGTGCTGCGGTCCTGTGTAATGTAAAGTTGTGCTGATGCATCCCATTGACCATTAACAGTTAAAAACACCTCCGGGCAAACAGAACAGAGCTGAAGAGAAGGAGCAAATAAATAAAAAACAGACAGAAAGGATGAGAGTGAAAAAAAAGGCAGACTGCACAAATTCTAGGCCAGAGAGAAAAAGAGAGAAGCAGGAGACCAGATGTAAATGTATTATTAACAAGCATCCCCTGCTGATTGTGATAACGTGCAGTAACGTTTCCTCATCCTTGCACGAGCCAAAGAGGCAGCACTGCTGAGTCAGCAGGCTGGGATAATAAGCAGGTTACAGATTTAATGCAGTGGGTTTAGGACTTTGATTCTAAGAACATTCTGCCTGTTTTGCACCGGAAGAACCATACTTGCGTACATCCATAGATGCACACATAAACCCACACAAGATAAAACTCTGGTTTCCTTTTTGTTGTTGTTGTTGTTTTCCCTGCATGGAGAGAAAGCTTTGTGAAGCAGCCGGTACAGTCAAAAACCAAGTTTTGAAACATCAAACAGTCACCCATGTGGTCCTGCTTCTCATGTCTCCCTCATCAGCTCCTTTTCTGAGGCATTTTCTTTGTGAACTGAGGAGCTGGGGCATGCTGGGTTTTGCCCTCAGGGAGAGACGGGCATCCTGGAATTGAACAAATGAATCAGAGCATCTAGTGATGAGCAGGTAGACAGCTGGGGTCAGCCTGCTTCAGCCGCCACCGCTTCACCTGTCCAGCACCATTAGGGCCATCACAGGCGAGAAACATCCAACGGAAATACGCTCAAATGAGAAATTTATGAGACGGACTACGTACCTCAGCGTCTAAAAGAAGCATTAAATTAAAGAAATGCTGGAATTAAAGAAATACTGTAAAGTAAAGAATACTGGAGGGAGGTAAAATCTATTTTTAGATACGTCACTGATACGAAAAAAATCTGAATCAGTTTTGAAATGTCAAAAATCTATTTTATCAATATTCTTCTCTGCTTCTACTTTAAGAGTCAGCAKAGCAGGTGCTGCTTGGTGTGGTTTGTCCAAGTAGTTTTTTGTAGTACCAACATGTTGAACCCTGAAGTTCATATGTCTGTAAATAATAGATGAAGATCCAACATGACTGTCTTCAGTAAGAACTTGAAAACATGTGATTTGTGTACAAACACAAAGCTAATCACGTTAGCTGTTCTGTAGCATTTTCCATGATGAAAAGTGCAGAAATTGCAATCAAGAAAGAATCAGGAGTAAGAAACCAAAATTGATGTCACAATTTAAGGGGGAGAAGTACAAAAGAAAATAAAAAATATCAGCATGCATAAAAGACAAATACCTTCACAGACAATTACTACAAAAAAGATTGGCTCAATCTGACAAAAAAWGCAGTGCTTTTAATTTGCTAAAACAAGCAGTACAGATGCAGAGAAYAATAATAATAACAAGGCAGGCAATCAACAAGAACTGTGACAATTTTCTAAGTGATTAAACATTGACTGTATTTTTCAGAGCCATCGTTAATCACTTTTAAAAGAGATAAACTTGCAGTCGATCGTCTTTGTCCAAATATCCAACAAACATAAAACCAAATGGAAACACAATCCTTCCGATCTTTGCCCAAATGTACAACAAGACAAAGCAGATCCGGATTTTATCTCCCAGAACGAGTTTATCATTAATCATTTCATTAACTTTAAAACAGCCCTTTTAATCTGCAGGCTTGGACGCCCAAGGTGCAAAACCTTTYATATAGATAGGACCAAAAGATGAACAGATTAGTGGTGCACAAATATCCAATATGTAAAATTAATTATTCTATTGGCCAGACACTCCATGGTTCACTGTAACAGTGACCCAGTTGTATCATAAGCATTTAGAATTGATCATATACCTGTTTATATGGAAAAAAAATGACAGTGGCAGTCTTTATAAACTCCAAGC
>NW_013952416.1:1509518-1542412 GCF_001266775.1 Austrofundulus limnaeus | reverse complement strand
GCACGCCGGTGGCCAGCCGCACACCCCACCGGGGGGCCGAGCAGCAGCGGCAGAGAGCCAGCCCCGCCCCCGGCGACCATCCAAGCCCCAAGCCCACCCACAGTCCAGGACCGCACCCGGCGGTCCGCCCTTCTTCAGGACCCCCTCCCCAAATGGCAGTCAGGGAACGGGATGGGAATAAAGACCCTGACACCCACACCCCCACCCTCAGATGTACTGTTGGTGCATGTTGTTCTATGGAGCAATTAAAAAGAAGGAGGTTCTTAAATAGACAGAGGCCAATTTCAAGGCGTTTAGAAGAGGAAGTGATGAGAAGATAGTTGATTTTCTATTTAAACATAAAAACAGCATTTTAATAACAACTAAAGATGACATAGATACTTTATTATGGTATAGTATTTAAATATATGCCTGAGAAACACATAATATTGCGCCTTTAATAAAATTAAAATGTGATGTAAAATAGCTTTTAAGCATTGTTTAAACTGTCRAGAGAATAAATGAACACAGAGAGTCAGTCAAAACCTTCAAGCTTAAATTTGATCCACTTGAAGGCAACCAGTGTTTCAGCCACCTGCCGTTTGYGTTTCCTGTTCATTTACATTAAATCACTGTTTCTACAGCCTTGCTTACAAAAACAGATGCTAGATTTGTCCTACAGCCTTCATTTCACACCCCGTTTCCTCCCTCTTTTGGGCTCTTCGGAGCCTCCTAACCCACTAATCACTATGGTAACAGGACAGCGACACGACCCTGGTCCCCAACCAGGTGTCGTCTGATTGGAGGGGGAAGTGGGAGGGGAAAAACCTGAAAAAAAACGGGAAATTAAATGAGAGGGCGCTCGGAGAAACGATAAATTATCAATGTGCCGTGAGCAAATGGAAAATGATTATTTCATGGTGACTGTCTGATGTCTGATTCTGAATTGTAATAATAAATTATTAATCCCACCACTGGATGAATAATTAATGRGTGAAACAGAAACTGAGGCTGAGGTGACTTGAGAGAGAGCGAATTCAGAGGAAGGTCAAGGGTCAGACGGGGTCGTAAGCAACAATGCATTTTTATGCTTTAGTCGTATCTGTTTGAAAAATAAATGTATAAAAATCTCTCACATAAATGTAGACTTGTCGTCGTACGGAAATTATCAGTCTGAAAGAAATAAAACTGAACGCAACATCATTTAAACTACAGAACACAGAAACTATTGGGGCAGAAAGACTTTTTCATTGTAGACTGAGAAAATAACCTTGAAAAGCAGCCTGAGACATATCACCAGGGTTTTTTTCTCTCTTTTTGCTAATTACAGACATCGCTTTAAGCAAAGCAGTATTCAAATAGCCACTGTGTCACACACATTTAAAAAGGCTTCAGGTAGACAATGCACACCTCGTACAGTAACCTCATGTGCTTTCTACCTAAAATTCTCTGATAATGGATTTTCTTTTACAAAAAAAATGATCCAATGAGAAGGGGAGGATTTCATGAAGATTAAAAGCCTTTTAGTGTTACTTCTGCTCAAGTTGCTCCTACAATTATGTCTCTGCTGAGCAGATTGTCAGGTAACGGTCCGTGACTCAGGGGTAAAAATAAGCGTCTGGGGAGGGCTGAGGCTTGTGAGGAAGAAGACGCACCAACAAGTCAATTCCTCGCTCGGGTTTTCATCTGTCTTTATTGCCTGTGCAACACTTAAATGACCCATATTGTGACTGAAAACACAAAGAGAAACAAAGACAAATGATAGAAGACCAAGGGGAAAAGTTCAACACTGAAAAAGAGAGAAACCTTTTAGATCAAGCTGAAAGAACGGGAACAAAAAAAAATCACACAGTAACAGAGCCTACATTATCAATCTGTATGGAAGGTTTTAGTTGGGATGAGACAGTATAAATGGAACTTCTTTTACAGAAGCAGTTTTGAAGTCTTTAATGATATCTAGTGGCATAATTTATAGACTGCTACCAACTGAATGGATCCCAAACTTCTTTCTGATGGAGGAAAACCTACAAAAAAATCAATAGAACTCCCGTTAAACAAAGGGTCTGCTGCTTGGCCCAGCTTGAGTTCTGTAGAAAGATTGTAGGGCAACACAGCAAAGCACAGGGAGAAAAACATCCTAACTTTTCTAATATACATATATATATAAAACATGCACTGGCCTCAAAAAATGCAGCTGAGTAACATATTGCATTTTAAAGTTTAATGCCTGAGTTTGTTTTTTTAATCTTTCTCATAGCTTTTTCCATAACTCTAAAATTATGATTTGCCACCAAGTGTATTCCTAAAYGTTTATTTTTAACCAGTAATCCTGGTCAAAGATATACCCTAGTGTATCCACAACCACTGTTAATGTTTTAAAACCACAGATTCAGATCCTGGCAAAAGCTGAAGTGGAAGCAAAGTTACCTTTTTTAATTTTAAACATGGAAATTAAGCCAAAATATTCAACTTTTTTTTAACCGTGACCACCAGTTTATAATGAGGTTTTTATTTTTTTTTCTTGATTATCCATCCATCCATCCATTTTCTGTACACGCTTCTTCCTTTTCAGGGTTGCGTGGGTCACTGGTGCCCATATCTAGCAGTCACAGTGCGAGGGGCGGGGTACACCCTGGACAGGTCGCAAGTCCATCACAGGGCCACACATATAGAGACAAACAAGACAAACAACCATTCACTCTCTCGTTTCTTGATTATTATTGTTTGAAATTAATTTTGGAAAAAAAGGGGCAAAGATTTTTTTTCTTCTTTCTGCCTCCTTTCATTTCAAGTGTGATTTTTTTGCTCTGTTGTGCACAAAATTTTAATTTTTGTTTTTAAATGAAATAAATAAAATAATAATAAAAGAATAATAATAATACAATATATTTAAAATYTGAATTGTTACATAATTTCCAAATTAGTTCAGGTTAAGCACAACCCTGTAAAACAAATATAGGTACAAATTAGGACATTAGACGTCCCTCTAGCTACAGGTCACCTCAGAAATAAAATCATATTTAAGAATTACGTTAGGGAATCTTGGCTCTGTGGGAGATGGACTTCCCATCATAGTGGGAAATATATTTTAACACAAAGGGCCCAGTGAAACCACCATGTTTACCAGCAAGCGTAAAGACTTGATCACCCCTGGCTTTCTGTGTTTCTTTTATTTAAAAAAGACAAACGTGAGGAAAATGTGTTCACATTGACAGAGGGCAGCTGTAGATAAGGTGCAAAAAAAGAAAGAAAGAAGAGGTGGGAGAAATATAAAATGCAGAATACAAGACTTCGGAAACAAACAAAAAGATGAGCAAAACAAGGAGAAAAGAAATTATARTGTAGGTGTTATCAGAGGCTAAAAGCTTTCCCCCCGCTGACTCAAAGTGCTCTCAGGAACAAGGCAAATAGTAGGAATAAAAGGATGCGAAAAAATTAGTGGAGAAACACCAGAAACTTGCGGCAACCAAGGATGAGAAAGCAAACGAAGGCAGAAGCAAATAAGAAGGAGAATAGGAAGAGGGGAAAAATAAATGAGTGATTGAAGCGGAGTGAAAGGGTAAAAGAAGTGGGGAGAGAAAATGAGCTTCAAGAACTCCGAGGGGGCTTTCTGTCCATTTCTGCATCATTCAGTCCTATTAGTACCACTCTTCCGGCTGTCCAAACATCACTGAAGCCTAATAAAGCCTGAACTTAGCCACTTGCACACAGAGACACACACATACACACACGGGGGCAAAGCACACACGGTGATAGTCTGAGATGGTTGGAAGGGGGGTATTTCCATGGGGCTTTTAAAAATGACCTCCAAACACAGTGGCCTCACTCTGCCAAGAACCTGGTAACTTTAATGGTGGGCCATTTTGGGCTTTTCTGTGATTTTGCAAAAGGCCTATTTGGCAGCAGTTCCTCCATTTTCCACAGATTTTGAGCAAAATGGGCAAATAGAACTTGAAACGGCTTGGAAAGGGCTTTTTGGATGTGTGGGAGTTGTGGCAGGGAGACTGCTGAGTGGATGCAGCCCAGTGACAGGACAATTTCAGCATTTAAAGATGGAAATGTAGYGGTGKGTGCTTCTGCCTGGTTGCAGGCAGGTAAAAGCTCAAGATATTTCTTTTTTTTTTTTCTAAAGGATGAGACGTGAAGCTTGAAGTTCAAGARAAACAATCGCGTTAAAYGTGTAAAACTGTCAAAAATTAAGACAAAGTAAAACAACAGACAATTACAGTTGTGTAAATGTTCTAAATGGCACATTTCTGATCATTAAATACTTGCAGGGCAGCATTAAAGTTTAATGTGGCAACAGTGCAGCAATTCACCAACTTGTAAAACTTTTTTATTRCATTCACAACTTTAATTCTGAAGCTTGAGGGTGAATGCATGGTGAAAGTGGAGAGAACAAAAGTTTAAGGGAGGAACACTAAGGGGAAGTGTAGYAGATATTTAAAAAGCACAGGTTCATTTGTATTCACAGTTTTTACATAATACACTCAATACAGATTTTCTGTCTATAAAAAAGAACAAATCTTAAAAAAAAACAAATATCCAAAAGGTGTGTCAWGATGTCTTTCTAAAACTCTAAAACACCTGCAGCTTTAAGTAAAAACAAACTAAAGCAAAGCCAAATATGCAAACTGATGTACACAATTTCAAAGTCTGAAGTAGAACAGAGCAATGTGTCTCTATGGAAACTTTTTTTTTTCAAACATCAACCAAATTATAGACATGAAAAGGAAGAGAAATGGAGTTGAGATTAAAAGTGTGAGACCAGACGATGTGTTATTCCCTTTATTCCCCGTGCAAAACTCCATCCCCAAATCAATTACTCCGAGGTGGATGGAAAAGAGCTTGAAAAGCGAGGTAAGTAGAGGAGGAGAGGAGCACTTATGGCACCAGGTTTGAGAATTATATTAGGAGACGCTGTTAAAGTCCCACTGTGATTTTTTTTTTGCCATAATTGAAATAAAAATAAGGAGAGTGACGTAAAAGCATCAGTTCGATATAAGCAACCTTCACATGATTAAGTTCTCATTTGTCCTCATTGAAAACATGAGGTAGTTTGATGGGTTTTTTTTTTTTTTTTTTGTATATTAGAGCTGCACAATATATTGTTTGAGCTTCGTCATTGCAATGTACATGTGCACAATCCATTATGAATTCTTGTATTTTTTCATGTTGCAATATACTGTATATTGCAGGGTTAAAAAAATTGCAATGTCAGGTTTTTTTCCCCAGTATCCTGAGATCTAGTGAACATAATATTTAAAATATATACACTGTATATAGTCAACCTTTATTAAACTCGTTAAAATTATCCATTGTGTCCATTTGCTCCAATAAATAAGTCAAAAGTCAAGATTTTAACCACCAAACTAAATAATCAGCTGATGGGATAATATTAAAAATGTAACTGAGCATTTACATGTCTAAGTTTAAACACTTGTAAACTATTTTTTACTGAGCAATTCTGTCTACAAATACTGTTCCTTGATTTATGCTGACTGGTAAAACATATTCCTCACTTTCTTAAAAGCCAGTCAGTCATGTTTGTATATTTTCAGCAATTAAGGAAAAGCGGTCTTCTTTGCTTATATTGAATATATCCAATGAAAATGATGGAAAGACCCATTCAAATTACATCAGAAAGCTTCTTAAATACAAGACAATCAGCAAGAATTGTTGAAAATCTATTTTTGTTTGGTTTCTTAAGGATACACAATGGGGGGAAAAAACAGTGGAAAATTTATTTCACCATAATAAGAGCTTAATCAATACTTCTGATTATCAAACATACTCACTACAGCCCTCTGGCTACATCTTTTATGATGCGTGTTCCTACTGAGCAACGTTTGATGATAAAGACATCAAAATCTGTTCCAAATTCACCCAAAAAAATAATAAAAAAGGCTGCCGGAGAAACAGCCGAAACTACACAAATCCCAYACTTGCTCACATCATCACAAAAGGTTGCGGAGGTGAGCCCAGAATTGATGTGAAACTATAAATACTGAAACCCTGCAGTSGCAGTGTGAAGACTGAAAATACTGCAAGTGCCGCTGAGACTATACGAAGTATAATTGAGCCTTACGGATACATAACGCTCAGGTTAAGTGCCCTGCATCACAAAAAAAATCTTTTTTTTTTCTTTTTTTTTTTGGTTTGGAACATGCTTTTTGCTATATAAACAGGAAATAAGGASAGCAGGCACATGAGATAAATATTATTTGTTTCATAAAACAAAAGTGTCAAAAATGATGTTCATTAAAACCAACAACAAAAATCTCCAAAATAGGGTAATGTCTTTTAAGGCCTATAATGTCTATGTCAATTTATTTATATAGCACATAAAAACAACAAAAGTTGAACTAAGTGATTCACAATTCAGCCAAATGAATAAAACAACAGAGCAACACATAAATGTAGACAATAAAATCAATTTAAAATACAGAAAAACATTAAAAACATTACCTTTAAAAGAATCTCAAACTCTACATCATTAGGACTATAAAATATCATAAATACTTACTTTTTAACATACACCTAAAGGTTTTCTTAAGGCAACATCTAGCTTTCCTAAAGGCAATTATAAAAAATGTTTATCAATTGTTGGATTTTACATTTAAAACACAGCAAACCTGTGTTTTGCAGCATGATTGAAACCGCTCTATAATCATGTGGTTATTACTTTCAGGTAAACACAAATACGCCTTACAACCAATGCTAAAATGATTTACGGTGTCCTATCAAATGCAAAGGCTTTGTTTCAATTTGATAGCTCATTCTGTAACTTTTTGCACACCAGCAAGTGATGCCTAATAAAACAAAAGGCGCACTGGTGGAGTTTTTATCCAGGTTTGATGTTATACAGGCATTTATATAGCTAAAACCTCTAAGAACATGGGACTATTGCAATTCTTAAATAAAAATCAAAACCTTTTCATGAGTAAAGCAGATAATATAAAATGGTGCAGTTTGACACATGTATAAACTTGTGAAAACATTTGTAAAGTTTAAAACAGAACTAATAAGTTCTAGTCATTTTCAGAACTGTAATTGAGCCCTTCAAGCATTTGTGACCCATGCTGATAAAATGAGTCACAATGAGGAATTTTTCATTATTGAGTTATTAATATTCTTTTMTTTAAAATCCTTCAAAAAGGATATGTTTGCAGAAATCTCACAATTCATCACCTGGTTAGTTTTTTTCCCCCAGTCTGTGTGAAAAGATTAACCCATACCTATGATTAACGCTTCGATTACCTGAGTGCTTTTGAAAAGCCTAAAAGTCTTCATTAAAAGCTTTATTTAAGACCAGTTCGGATGAGAAAATTAGTTTTTCTTATAAATGAATGGTAAATAGAAATCAGCTTTGTACTCTTAAACTGTAGCACAATGCTATGACTTCATATCTATCGACAKATTTAAATTTAAATTGTTTTCTAACGTGGAACTGATACAAGATCCTCTCATCAGGTTTGAACAGTAGCTATACACAGATGTTAATGAACTGAACAGGAAAAAAATGTTAACAGGCAAGGACTGGCAAAATAAACATCCAGCTGCATAAAAACGTGCGTGTGTTTGTGTACTGTTTGGGACTGCCTGCAGCCATCATGAGCGCTCAATCATTCAGGATAGAGAGCGGTTAATGAGACCGAGTTGGAAACAGGACGGAGATAACAAAACTATATTCAGCTCTCTGTCAAGGTCTCCGGCAGGAAACATAATATTACCCTCGTCTGAAAAATAAAAGCTCCTTAACAAAAGCAAAATGATGTTTTTCCTTTTCATTGATAGAAAGCAGGCCTCTCTGCTTCTGTCAATTAACCCGTCCAAATGGCTTTTTTTTTTCAAACCGCCGTCCATGCAAAGATTCCTGAGAGTCAAATACGCCTTTATTTATTAAAGCCACAGAAGGAAAAAAAGATTTAGGCAAAAAATACTGAGAGGAGAACAACAAATGAAGTTCTACAATGTAAATCAGTTGATACTGGAAAATATCTTTCAGCTACATCACAAATCGACGCAATCAAGAAAAACATCAGCAGAACGGCATTGCTGAAAAATGCGTAACTCGTTCTTAATGAGTTACATGCAAAACACAATAAWAAAAGAGCGTGATAGGATTCCGCCAAGGCTCCAACAAACACTTAGCACGAGAACAGGCAGCGCCAACATTTCCTTCAAGAAACATTTTGTTCATCATCTTTCATGGAGCCAGTACTTCAGGGGCGAAACTGCTTCAGCTATTTTATAAAACCAAGCTGGCAGCGAAACACATTCAGACAGATATTCCTCTCAGCACTGTTAGCTTGGCATTTTGCAGGTTTCAAATTAGAATTTTTCCGTCATTATAAAAGTGGCATTCAATTTATTCAATGCCAAGTGCGTCTGCTCGACTTTGCTCTGCCTGCTCATACATAATCATAACTAGTCTCTATAAAGCCCAGCTGTGAAATAACAATGTTTAGGCTTCCTCGTGTACAATCACAGGACCCCATTAAASCAGGAACATGGATGTATTTGCTGTGGCTACATTTATAACTTTGTCTGATCCCCAACCCACATACCTGCTTTTCTAAAGGAGGTTTGTGGCTCACATTCTGAATAGTTAAACAATGGATTCCATTAAAAGAGACGAGCAATGTTTGTTTTTTTCATTTCTTATAATCTGTATCATAGCAGCTGAAGTAGTCTTTGAAATGTTTTTTCCAAAAAGTACAAAAGTAAGAATCGAGTATTACAACTGAACATACCACATTAAAGAGGACATATCATGCGTTTAAATGCTWCTTTTTCACATATAAATCATCCAGTTGAGGTTTTCGTAAAGTGGAACTGCAATGCTTCAATCTGAATTCATCCTTATTGTAACTCCACAAGCCCCTCTTTCGTACCTCTTCTGATGTATGTCTCAGATCAACTCTTTTTGAGGCTGTCTCTTTAAATCCAAACAAGGCCCTTCACAGCCCAGCCCCCTAATTAAAAGATGTCAACAACTGATTTGTCCATCCAGCCTTATAGGTTGGAACCAGAGTCTGACCCAGAGAGAGAGAGGCGAATGAAGACGACCGAATTGTAGTTGGGAAGTCCAAATCTTATTTGGCAGTTCTGTCACAAATACTGTGAGGTAACAGAAAGTAGAATAAATAGAAAACTGAATRGGCTGAAAAATATGAGCCAAACAGGAATATAAAGATATCTACGCAACACCAGGAGARACTAAATTCAAATTTTCTGCACTCGAGACTGCAGGTACACAACAAAATGCATTTAACAGTTAAAATAGTGGATATTGCATGAAATGTCCCCTTTAAGATTTCACCCCATCACTCCCACATGACCTCATCCACCACAAAACATAATTCCAGTTTGATTTCCTTAAGCCCAAAAGTATGTAAACCCAACCAACATTAAAACAATCAGAATGGTATTTTAAATGGCATATTTGCTTTTTGCATAAAAGTGCCCCCAGCAAGAAAAACATGAAACAAACATGTTTTCTATGTAATAWTTTAAAGATTTATAAAGACTTAAGTTCAAAAGGCTTCTTCCRTCTTCCACATACATCCATGAAACACACTTTAGATGTAAGCCCCATCAATGTTATTTGTCCCCCCTTGAGGAAAGCCAAAGTATCTGGCATCACATGACAGCTGGCAGCCAAACAGACAAAGAAAAGCTTTCAAAGAATTATTCATTGTGCCAAATGATCTGTTTATGTTTGCTCTGTAACTGTGTTCTGGAGACAGAAAAGGCCTGTGTTATTAAAAAAGATTTCCATGTAGCCCGATCTGGTTTTGACGAGCTGCAGACGACACAAAGCGCTCATTCGCACTTTGAATTAAAAACTTTGGTTCAATTAAGCAGGTCAATGTCGGATAAAATGACATTTCTCAAAAGTAAAACACTGGCAGAAGTAACACAATGGATGCTGATGAAACTGTGCCAAAAACACAAACATCAGTGAGGAAAATGGGTTTGCTCTAACAGTGAGTAACATCAAACACATCTAGAACATCACTGACATGCCCAGTAAATTACAATTGATTATTTTTAAAAATGTAATCAATGTAAATTTTGCAAATGACACAGAAAAACTCCAAGCAGAACATTGTTTCCATTAGATAGAGGCTGAATGGCTTAATGAAAAGGCATTTTGGATCCAAGCAAATGTAAGAGTAATCATCCCAAGCTTTTTAATGCATTCCTTTTTCTTCAGTGCTTTGAGATTTTCACACCAAATGTGTCCATTATCCCACTCAGGTGGTGTGATTGAATTGGCAGGCTCACCAATTAGTCTAATTTCTTTTTGGATCCATCTTGCGCTGCTGCTGAACAAAGCCTTCCTATTTTCGCAGATTTTCTAAGTGTTGAACATATTACCGGCAAGGCTGAGCCACCTGGGCTTCCATAAACTGTAAAAAGAAACGAYGCAGTGCGAGATGGAAAGAGAGGTTTGGAGAGAGGATGACATGTAAAAGTAGCAGCAAACTGTTCAGATTGGGGGGTTTAGAACACCTGAGACTAATGCATGACTAAATCACACAGGGAGCCAGCGAGACCTGTKGGGGGGGGGGCTTCTTGGGCTTTCAGAGTGGACTCCCTGAACCATGGAGCCCAAAGGAGTGAGCGGCTGTCTTCATAATAACACACTGCACAGTAAAAAGCAGTGATGAAAGACAAAAATAAAGTGACAGATGTAGTAAAAAAGCAAAGATGAAAGAAACGAGAAGCAAAAACAATGATTTAAAGCTCAAAATGAAAGAACACTCATATTTTTTGTCTAAACCCACCTGTCTTTTAACTTGCCAGTGAAGTGTCTCTTTTACTCCTTAAACTTTGAATAAACTACTCTCCATAATCCCTCAGGGCTCCTAAAAACATTACTTCAGTATAACTCAAACCATATGTCGGTAGCACACTTCAAGCCTTTAAATAAAATCAGTTTAAATGTCAAGATGAAATAAAGTGCATTTAATTTTAAAAGGCAAAAAGATTTCAACCTACGCTAAAGATTTTTTATGCAACACTTGAACTACAGCCTCGTCAYATACTCCTCCTCTGCCGAGGCTGCTCCAGCCCAGCCTAACCCCCACAGCCAGGCCTTAATTTCATTTTTACAGCGTAGCTGGCCACAAACCCGGGTCCCAAAGAATTAATGAACTTAGCCAGTATAAACACAATCATGCCTGAGGAGCAATTACATATCTAATTGAGCATCTAAACAGAATATTAAATCTCCATTAAACCGAGCCTCTAATTTAGAAGACACTTAAAAAGTCAAATACTTGTCCATAAAGTAAACACTGTATAAGCAGGGAACTTGATAGAGAAACGGTAATGATAAATGTTTTTTTTTCTTTATCTTTTTTTTTTTTTGCCTCTAAAAACAAGAATTCAAAATCTAAAAGACACTGACAGCTTAAAAATGCATGACTAACATAAATGTTTCATTTCACAACAACATACTGTCTGTAGTGGCCATCAGCAAAAACCAGCAGATAAAAAAGGCAAATATATTCAAATGCTTCAGAAAAACATCATCACATCCATCTTTGGCACAAAAGAAACGTATCGATCAGTTGATGAGAAATGGACGTTTTTAGCATGTTCTGCTTAATAGTCTTTGGTATTTTTGAGCCTTTGTGTGGCGACCTCTGCTAATGGAGGTCAGGCAAAAAGAACAAAAACAATGACTCTCATTTAAAGTTGGATTTAACTTGTACAGAAAACAAAACTTGAGTACTTTATTTTAAGATTTGTCTGAGTCATGCAAAGTTCAGCAGCATGACGCACATTTTAAACCTATTCAGTTTAATTATATTCACTTGARTATTTCATCGGGGTTGAAAAGCATTTATCTAGGCAGTCAGTTATTGTACTTAAAAAAAAGCAAAACAGAACCAGTAAACTGAAATTTTAAGGGGAATAAAAAGTTGAAACAAGAAAGCTTTCATAAAAGTATCATGAAATATAAACATAAGTAATAAGAATCTCTTGAAATACTTCACTTGACTATTATTTTTGGTTATGTAAAAAAAAGCAGAGCTACAATTAGTCTAAAATCCTTCAATAAAATTCAAATCAAAGACTTCACAGTGTTCCAATATTACACCTGCGATTTATTACACAGCCTGCCACTTGGATTCTGTATAAAATTTAAAATTCTCCTTCCAATTACTTCGTCGGGCAGGACACAAATTGGCTTCACCACTCAGTGAGTTTCTGAGCCCGCAGGTTCACAAGGCCTCTCAGAGTTTCTAAACATTAGTGTTTCCCCTCTCACTGCTCAGGTCTAACGTTGACTGAGGTTTTTAGCACTTGCAGTACAAAAACTCCATCTGATCAGCTCTGCCAACTGCTGAGTGTCAAGTGAAAACATGTTTACTTCCTACAAACACTTTCTTGACACAGTTTACTTTTATTCACCCTCACTTTAAAGCCTGTGTGTTGCAGTTTTAGAATAATTTTGAAGGAGATTCACTGTGAAAGATTTGGTGCTGAATGCCAATACGGTAAATACAGCTTCATATGTGTTGGCACTCCAGATCCAGTTGTTTCTAAAAGCAGAGCGGCATGGATCTAGTGCTGAGACGAGTAGTGAAAATTATTTGAAGTAGTGCTGGGCGGTATACCRTTTTGTACYSAATACCKGTTTTTATTTTTGTTATGATATGAATYTTTTGAATACCGGACATACYGGTTTAAATAGCGGAATGTTTCGTCGCGGCCGCCAGTGAACTGTTGTTTCCCGGGGGWCATTTTTCTTTGCTGCACCGCTATGTGCGTTAGCATGCTAATRTTTGGAGCAGCTAGTTGCAGCCGCGGGTGGCGATTCTGCTGCTTATATTGACTGACGTTTAAAAAAACATCCCGTTTTCGCCGTCGCTGAATGTAGTAAACACCTCTTCAGTGACGTGCACAGTTAGATTTAACGCGGTTAGTTAATATGGAGACGTTATGCTGATGGAGACTTAATGTGGTTCTATTGTGAAAAGCCTGCGGGAAGTAGTTCGTAGTGGAGCTGGAAGTGACTGGTGTGCAAGGTGAGTCGTGCTGATAAGCTTTAATAACATAAAACAATAAACCCGATCATAATCTTTACTCAACCCTCCTCCTTCACGACTGGACCAAAATGCATGACTACTGTCTCCAACCACCAGTCAGAGAAGAACAGACACAGAGGAGGGAAACAGCGACACAGACAGAGGTACAGTGAAAGGAAAAAAGTCAATAAGCAGGGTTTGTACATTTTATTATCAGCTGACCTGTGATGAAAAGAAAAATACTGTCAAATACCATGAAACCTGTGAAAATGTTGAAAATGTCATGATATAAAATTTTGATCATATCGCCCAGCTCTAATTTGAAGCTACTAAAGATTTGATGAAATACTGTAAAAAAGGCACAATGTGCTTCAAATTCAAACATTCAAGAGCAATTCAGATTTGTTAATACCTCTTAGCTATGTCACATCCCCAATGAGCAATGTGGGCGCCAGCTGCCACTGTGTGCAGACCCTGTAGGGATGAAGTTTAAGCCAAAAGATACTTCAGCCAAAGATAATTAGCTTGCCTGACTAGCGGTTTGGCAGTCTCAACATTAGTTATACAAACTAACTTGTTCAAATCAAGATTAACCTGGTCTTGCCTCACCTTCCTTTTAATGTGACGTGTCAGAAGACTAAAAGAGCGAGGGAAATCTTAATTAAAAGTTTGCAGCTATCAAAAAAAATGCCATTTGAACGCACAACAAAGTAAACAAACAACTTTTGTCATCTGATGCGTGGCCCCTAGCTATGTATCTTATCATGTGTAAACAAAGGAGACGGGAGGAACAGGATGAGGGGAAAATACACTTGGATAATTCTAAAAGGCTTTTGTACTTGAGGCTCCTGTCTCAACGGTGAGAGCGAGGACTGCTTGGCTCACAGTCTTAGGGCAACAGCATGAGAAGAAGGGCAAAAAAAGAGGAAAAGGGAGCGACAAACAGCACCAAYCCCTAAGAGAGCCCTGGGGGAAGGTTAGTCCTCTTTATTTCCCTTTTCTCTGCCCCATCTATTTTTCCACATCTTTGAGCAGCTATTACCCAAAAGCCAACTCTTTCACCTTCCTCTTTCAGAATAATAACAGAAAATATTGGTGGGGGGTGGCGTTTGCATCCCACACGGGTATTTCACTCACACACAAAGCCTCCGGTGGCCTTTAAAGTCCACGAGCATTTTTTCAAAGTGGTGAAAAGTGAATTTGAAAACGTAATTTTTGTTGCGAGCRCAACACATAAACAGAAAGAGGCTGGGCAGAAGGCAGCAGGGTTTGAAGGGTGACACTAAGTAGGGTTTGCCTGGCTGTATGGAGCCAAGCTGGCCTGAGGGTAAGCACTGATTTACCGCGCTTTGGAAAGAACAAATAAATCAGCCATCACACTGAGCCAGACACAGACCTCAAGAGATGCCTCCGTACCGCTGTTTATCGATCTCCGCTCGCATGTTTGAGCGTGGATGTCTGCGTGTGCAAGGGGCAACCAGAAGCGTTATTTATTTCACCGTTTATTCATTTGTTGGCGAAGGGTACTTTGTCTTGCCTGTGTTTGAAAAAGTTAATGCGCTTACTTTTAAATTAAAGACCCACTTAGGCAAGGTTGAAGGGCAAGCCGGTATGGTGGGAGAGGAGGAGGAGGAGGACGACGACGACGAGAGAGGAAGAGGGCAGATCAGTGGAGAAGGCCAACAACCTGTGCTGACGAGAAAGATATTGAATTTCAATTAGCACACCTGAATTTACATACAGCCTACATGGCGATGCTTGGGTAAGCAGTTTAACACTTTCAAACAGCTGCTCGGCGTCATTTACATAAATTAATAGAGCAAATTAAAATTCTATTGAAGCTTTTTCGATCTCTCATGCACAAAGTTCCGCTCGCTTCTGTAAAAAATTTGAAAAAAATAWATTAAAAATAAGCAGGAGGTCGGGGCAACAAGTTGGTGGATCCAATTTGGGACTCCCAGGAGGATTTTGGTCTCTGCCTGTTTTGACTAAATGTAAACAGCAGGTACCTGACAGGTCATTCACTCTGTAGCTGTGCCACCTCCCCCGCCCTTTTTTTTTTCCCAGTGGCACAYTTGATTCATTCATAAAGCAGCAAGTCATCAAGATCTGCCAGCACCTGCCAGGGTCGAAATCCAAACACTCCACCGTGCCCGGCCTCCTACTGCCAGTGTGCACTCACTGTCAGCCTTTAAATAGCCTCAAGCAAAGCAAATCGGCGTCCAAAAAAAAAAAAAAAAAAAAAAAACAAGTAATCACAAGAAAATTAAATTGAAGTTGCANCGTGCCCGGCCTCCTACTGCCAGTGTGCACTCACTGTCAGCCTTTAAATAGCCTCAAGCAAAGCAAATCGGCGTCCAAAAAAAAAAAAAAAAGAAGAAAACAATCTACATCACCACCACTGTGATAGAGCAGATTCAAATCCCTCATAGTTGGATGTGAACATGAAGGTGACACTTTCAGCGCTGCACACTTTGGCGCATTGAAAAATGTCTGCAGTAARATGAAAATGAGTCTGGTGGTTTGAGGTCAGTCGCTGGAGCCAAGACAACATGACTTTGGCATCGCGAAGCTCTTCAGAGTCAGCTGGAGAATATCAAAACAACACTGGAAAACAACAAAATCTCATGTAGAAAYGGCCCAACAGATTTGGGGACAAACAGTTTAAAAAAATTACTTTTAGTCTTTTCTCATAGTGGGCACGCGTTCCCCTCCATTTTCATTTGTTTATTCRTTTTTATTCACATTTTATTTCAATTTCATGTGATTTTATAGAAAAATGCTAAAATTCAAGAGATCTGGAAGAAATGGATGAATTACTTTACTTTTGTGTATACATTTGGAATCCTAGCACCAGATATCGTAACCCTTTCATTTTCAAAAGCAAGTTACAGACTGAAAAGCTGCTACAGATTTTAGTTGAGGCAGGGAACATCTGTAACATATCTATGTGATAAGTTGTACAGAGTTTTCATCATGATAAGATCAGGAAATAAGTGTAAAACAAGATCTTAGCTCATTTCCTGGTTGAATCACCTATTAGCTGTGATTCACACTTTAGTAGCTGCAGCTGCAAAACTGGCAACACCATGCTGTGTGCCCAAGCGTGTCCTCAGCTCTGTCAGTCTAAGCAGAAGACAAAAGGGAGCGTTTTACACACAACTGTTCCGTCTTCATCTAATTTGTTCGTTTGCCATCCCCCCCGTTCCCTGGATCACTCTCCATTTCCCTCCTCCATCATGCCAACCTGAGGAGCTCCTGCTGCTTCTTGATTTATCTGAACCTTTACTGAACTGTGGCAGTTATTTTCAATGCTGCCTCGGGATGCATCCCACAAGCCTTAATTAGTTTGTTAAAAAGGTGAGAAATCAGAAATTAATTTCCCATCTCCAACATTTCAAAGCAGGTAGGGACGCCTGCGAGGTGTTTGGTTTGAATCTCGAAAAAGAAGCGAGAACAAATAATGGCTGGGTGAACCCACTGCAGGGATCAGTTTGTCACGATTTAGACCTTGGTTTACATTATCAAACGCACACGGGCACACACAAATACACACTGTACTCAATCACCTAACAAAACGGTCCGATAGAGATGGCTCCATCCTTTCAAGGTCCAGTTAACTTCAGTCATTAGTCTCGCTTTGATGGCTAATTGGTCTGTCTGTGGCACATGGCATGCTGACCATTCTGACTGAACACAGCTGACTGCAACATAACAGTGTTCTTGTGATTTAAAAGGTAAAGCTCCAGTCTTCAACCAACATTAAAACTGTAGGTAGAATTGTTAAATACTAAAACACGCCCTTGTGGAGCCAAGAACTATATGAACTTCACGCAGGAGTGCAATGAGACAGAATGTCTTTAACTTACAGCCAACACTATTTGAAACAGTCTGGTATGTAAAGTTTAGGTAGGAAAAAAAAGAAAATGTAAACTATAAATACACATGGAAAATAACTTAGTATATTATATTACAGAAAATAATAGGTCTGTAACAAAGTAACCTTACAAAATGCTATAAACACCTGATTTGAATTAAGGCCAAAGTAGAAATGGTTTTACCAAGTATGYATTACTCCTGCCAAATTGTTGTGCATTGTTTTTTGAGAAGGGGGAAAGTGAATTACCATACAAACATTTTAGCTAAATTAATTAAGTTTAGGTCTCAAGTGACTGACAATAGGACGGACATTACTTAAGACCCACCCTGACAAGAAAATCCTCTCATCCTGGGCAACAAATTGGGAAACCAAAGCAGATTAAGTCTTCAGCGTTACTGTGATGGATTACCTKGCTAAAACAATTTTCAAGTCCGCACGAATTGTTTTCATACAGAACACGACTGAAAGGCAGTAAATTAGTTCCTCTAGTGGCATAAAACAAGTGCTCGACAAACACACCAGTTGCCTGGAGGGTAGATGAGAGACGGCAGAGCACGGCCCGAGAGGCAGAAAGTAGCAAACTGAATCAAAATGTTACGTTTGTGATGCCCAAAATGTTGTAAAAAAAAATTCAAGAAAATACAACCAAAAAAATTACACAGCTAAAAAGAGCAGCACCCTTTTTCAAAAATGTAATGTCGTGAAGGATTGTAATAAAAAAAATCGCAGACACAAAGGGCTTATCAAGAATATATTCAACAATCAAATAGACTCCAGCTGCCCTAAATTCACACACCAGATTTGCATGATAATGGCCAAAATAATAAAGCATAYGAGGGAAGAAAAAAGGGGAAAATTATGGGTTTATCAACTGATACCGACACTGTGATTGTGTTATCGCAAGTATGCCTAATACAGCTCAATGTTTTGTTTCTTTTAGTTGTTTCCATTAATGCCACTATCCTTTACCAACAACACAAAAGAACCAGAATTAAAATGTAACTCTCCTAAAGGTACTGTATAAAGCAAGTAAATTCACTTCAATGAAGAATATATCTCCACAGAATAACTGTAATAAATGTAAGTTTGAAGTTTGAATTCCTCTGCTCTACCAGACAGAGTTAAAATATACAGTTCGCTCCATTTGCAGAAACTTTTCCTTTTAGACAGTTGCACAATACAGCAAAATAACCTAAAACAAAACCGAAAGCGATCACAGGTACAGATCAGCAGCTTCCATTGCTACAGTGTCAAACTGCATTGCTATCCGTAGCATAAGACCCAAAGCCAAAGTATCTGGACTCATTTATTACATRGCAGCACATATTAGGATCAGGTATAAAAACCCGCAGAGACAGAACCATCAGCTCCAAGTGGAGTCAAGTCTCTATCCTAAACACCACATTGATATTGCACAGGTAGTTGGAACTCCAATGTCACTACGTTGCCTGAGGGACTTACATAAACAAGTACAAAGGAGATATTCCATTTATCTTACCTTGTGTCAGGGTAGGACACATCATTACACACAGAACAGTAAGTGCTGTGCTCTAACTAGGCTTGTATATTCGGAAAACGGATGGAGCTGCAGCGTGTCCATAATTTCTCCGGAAAGAATGTCAGCTCCTGTGCGATTTGGGAGGCAGAGGGAAACTGTGAGTCTCAGTGCTTTCTTTAACACTTAACTTTAAATGTGCAGTCTTTTGATACTGAATGAGAGGATTCGAGGCATTTCTTGTGGAACTTGTGATTTCTAATTCCTCCAGCAAACCGTTCAGGTTTTTCTCACAAATCTTAACGGCCCTTTCTCTTGAATTTCTCTTCCACTTCTTCGGTTACAGTTTGAGAAAGCCTGTTGAGTGCCAGTGTTATTGTGCCCTTGAATTTCAAGCTTTCAGCACAGCCCCAGCTTTCAGCACAGAAAGCGCTGTTTGACAGTGATATTCAGACAAAGGTGAGAAGGCAACAAAAGCRTTTGAGTTGGTTTAAAGAGCAACAATAGTGCCAACAGGAACGCATATGCCATGTGATAATTGCATTGTTACGGCCAGTCTACACACGAGACGGTGAGCTTTCTCTGGGTGTGCGAGGGGTGTCACAGTTCAGTAAACATCCCCTGGAGGGCCACAGCAGGAGGCTTCAACATGTCCAGCTGCAACCTCTTTCAGGCCAGGGCAGATCATACAAAACAAGAAGAATGAGGAGGGACTAGAAGTTATTTTATTCCCGAATGCATCCAATTTTGTTCATTGTAACTCTGGGAAGAAAATGTTAAGGAACCATAACACTTTAGGGGGATCTATTTAAACCCACAACAACATTCATTGTGTGATTCATGGGCCTTTCAACAGACAGCTAAACGTTTTRGCCCAACAGGTGCACAAAAACCATGATAATAACCTGATAAAAACCGGAATTTATTTTCCATCTTTGAACAGGTGCAACAAAAATACAACCATGTCTTGCTGTTGAAAGTTTGTATTTCATTCAGCTCATTGTATATTCCTTGGTCGCTTTTTAATGTAAAATGTGTAAACRAAATGTGGACCTCTCCTAAAGTCCTCAGTAAGACCTGTTAGATTTGAATCCAAATCTTTAAATTGTATGTTTATAGCTGCCAACAAAACACAAGCCAACACTCTGGAGTTCAGACCAAATTAAACACATTTAAATACACACATTTAAATACATTTATGTCCCTATAGACCAAATTTGAAAAAACTAATTGGCTTATTTCCATTTATCTGCACTGAAACAATGACCAACCCTATGAAAAGTCATGTATAAGGCAAAATACTGTACATGGAAAACCTGAGATCTTGGTACAGATGTTAAGACAGATTTGAGCAGATGTTACAAAATAAAATACAATTCTAATATTATTTTATTCATTATTAATCAAATTCATTTTCCATTTATTYTTAACATTCATCTGCTTGATTTTGCTCTGGTTTAACATTTAACAGGGTGGGTCCAGACATCACTGTGCAAAATGTACAGAAATCAGGTATCTTAACTACTCACATCAAACTAAAAACCTTTTTTTGTATCACACCCTCTCGTTTACACATTTAAGAGAGAGCTTGAAAGGTCATTTAAACATCCAGCAATGAGTACAGTTTGAATTTAGCCTTTGACCCCAGCAACAGGCCAAACTACGCCGTATTTAGCACATTTCATGAGGCAGCAATTTTTTAGCAATGCCATCAAAAGCTTTTCTTCTTTTGTATAAATAGGAATGCTTTGCTGATCTGTGTCTTTTGGAAATGGAAATCCCTCTCCAGAGAACCCAGACCCATTTTTTTTTCCACATACACCCATTTAAAGAGCGCAAACAAAAGATAGTTCCCTTCTATCCCACTGGTTTGGGAAAGGGTCATGGAGGTCAGACTTTCTGGAGCAGTGGGCTCCCAGAGAGGGTGGCTAAGCTCAGTGTCACTCCACCTTACACCGTATCAGCCTGAAATGACAGAGCAGACAAGACAGCCTTCACCTCCGACTTGTCTTCACTCTCCTCCCTGCAGTATTTCCCTAATGGTGCGGTGGGCGTGGGGATGCCGAGTCTGCGCTGTGGTCTGCAGGATGACAATAGACGGGGCAGAAGGCCAGGAAAACTGGGAGACACGATGCCTTGCCTGAGCTCCTGCCCTGCTTGCTCAGAGACATTTTAGATCTGTTTCTGCTGYCCGTCATCGACCTAACGTAGCAAAGATCGCTGTCAGCGTTAAAGGTCAATCCCTCTGTGTCTTTTTATTGACTCAAATATACATAAATAAAAGAAAAACCCATGCAGGTTCCAAAGATCAGCACAAGAAAACAAGAAAAAAATGGCTTCATGAATACAGAAAAAAAGGACTAATACCTTCCCACCCCTCATCTTTGTCTCTGCTGACCCTGAGAGCTGTCAAATAAGGAGAAAGGCCATCAAACAGACCCAAAGAGAAAGCTGACATGGATCAGTGACCATGACCCGGAACTGGGGACAATAGATTGTTCASGGGGAGGTTGTAAAAGAGACAGAGAAGGTGTGTACGACAAGGTGAATCACAAGCAGAGATAAAAAGAAACATGACCTAGTTTGAGTTTGACGGCAGTCAGAACAGAAGAAAAGACAAAAGTCGGGAAGCAAAATTAAACAAAGCGGTACATCCATCTTCAACCTGTGGGAGCACCTGACAAGTCAAACCACCTATTTGATTAGGAAACGTTAAAGAAATCAAAGCATAAAACCACACACTTTATCATAAAAATGAAGAGAAGCATCTATTAGAAGGTATGCAGCAAAGTTTAGACCTTAGGAAAAAAAACTGAGGCAGGAATGAAAAGAATGTGAGGTGACGCTCGATGGAGACCGCAGGAAGACAGAAAGGGCAAAAGACAAAACAGAGAGCGGATTAGACGAGTGCCATGGCGCWGAGAGTTCACCATGCATCTCGACCCAATATCCTCTGCTCTCACCAAAGATAATAGAAGTAAAGTAAGGGAAACCACAGGAGGCCCAGGAGAGACACGAACACAACAAGCAGATGTGTCTTCTGGCTCGCGCTTGAATTAATCCTCCTCCCTCGGCCTGCCTTTCTTCCTTTTATCAGTCATAACAAAAAGATCCTGCTTTGTGCTTCAGGTCCAGACAACAGAGGCTGCTGGACGGTGAATTCACGTCCTTGTTGAGAGAGGTGACCATGAGGRTTGGGAGAGATAAGGGATTTGGGGAGACGGGTGGACAACATGAGTGAGTATTTGCCTACGTGTCAGGTCGGTTTAGGTCTTATGGCAGAGGAAAAGATGAGGAGATGAGAGGAAAAACACAAAAAGGTTGGTGGGGGTTTGGAGAAGCTGGCTGCTCAGGAAACACATGAAGAATAGAATCCAACACAGACATTCCGGTAAGCTCCTGAGTGTGTCTGAGCAGGACAAAAAGAAAGAAAACCACAGAGAACAAAGAGAGAGAGACAGAAACAGCATCTTGAGATGGGATGATTTCTGAGCAAATGGTGACAACAAATTTCTCTGTAAAAAAATAATAATAAAAATGGGACGGTTAAACGGGCTCCAAGGTTCAGTTTAAGATGGCTCAAGAATGTCAGCCGTCATCAGTTAAACTAAAAATTATAATAAAAAAAAAAAAAAGTAATCACAAGAAAATTAAATTGAAGTTGCATTGTGGACCTGAAGGTATAAATCTTTATCTTGGTACTTCTTGTTGGTATTAAATCAATAGAATATTTTAAATACCAGCCTTGAAACAGAAAAGATGCTTTTCTTTTTTCTCTTTTAGCTTAGTAAGAAAAACATCTGACACAAAACTATTGTCTGTAAACAAGCAAAGAAAAAATTAAATTAAATGATCAGTAAGTCTGAATAAGCTGCAGTGTTAAGATTGTTTATACAAATATCTGATCACATAACACACAGTTAATTAAAGATATTTAAAAAATGTCTGTGTGCTGAACTTTAAATCTGGTGGGGGGTTTTGTTTTGTTATTTTGGCAAACTCTTCATTTTAGTTATTAATAAAAAATTACTGAGGTTTTATACTCTTAACTTCTGGCATAAATTACTTAAAAAGCAACATACTGGTGCACCGACAAATGAAAAAAAAAACAGTGCAGAGAGAGAAAATCTGCATTAAGGGGGAGAATTATACAAAATCAATTTTGTTTAGCTTTATATCATGTTATAATGTCATTCCCTCATCAACAGCATACCCAGAGTGTTGCTTTGACTCATTCATGCATGTTTGAGAAATCCTTGAATCTCCTGTGGTAGCCATACGGAGCTGCCTAAACACTTGCTGGTACAAAACATTGCCATACAAAGCTCCTCCCTGGAGTTCAGTCCGCTTCCAAACTCCCACCCCACAGAGCCCCACCCCCACACAGCTCTGTAACAACAACAATTAGAATACACCTGGTGGAAGTGCACATCTGTTGAACTTGTAACACTTTTTCTCCGTCCAGTCCTCTTCGGAATAAAAAATGCCTTCATTAAGTAAACGTATGTTTGGATGCCAAGGAGACTACCCTCTTTTTAYGATTCCTAAGGAGTTGGACTTTTCTTCTACGAAAGGTTGTAATGGCATGAAGTATTGTTGTGAAGACGTGCTGAAGTGGGAGTGTAGGAAACGGTAAGAGGTTTTTAAAGAGACAGAGGCCAATTTCAAGAKGTTTAGATTTTTTAAATGTACAGCATTTCCTTAACTAGTGAAAGTAAAATAGTTACTTGGTTGTTGCATAGAATTGAACTATGCGCCTGGAAAATACATAATTTCAAAAAAACAAAATAAATCCAAAAATGTGTTCGTTTCGTTAAAAAATAACTATATACAATAGAAAACAAAGAAAATACACAAATCAAAAATCAAAATAAAATGAAAGGTAGCAGAAGAAGAATAAATCTTATAATGCCCCTCCTTTCCATGGTTAGAAGACAAAAAAATGCTGATCAACAAACAGATTATTATATCAGCTATTGATAATGAGAGACAAAACAAAGCAGTGACGTATTCCAATATTTATTCTATTCATGCTGCAAAAACGTGTGCATTTCTTGTCCGGTACTTTTCAGCCAAACTGAATGTCTTCTGCTCAGTCTGCTTTTGATGGACACGGTGAAGCCCCTACATGAAACTGGCATCTCACTGGCTTCTGAACAGTCCCAATATGGGCACCTTGTAAAAGATAGTTAGTTTTGATTGGTCCCTGCGAGACAAACTCAGTAAAGCCTTACTTTCTGAGCACCGGACCCAAACCCCCCTCGCAGGATTTAGGCTGTGACCTGTAGAAAGAGGCAGCAGATGAGTGGGGATGGACACACACTGAGCTGGAAAAGCCACAGGAGTCTTGGCTGCAGAACATTTAAGCCTTGAAAGAACTGTCAGTACAAACTAACAGAACACTGTCTTGGTGCATGTGCTCAGTTGCTTATCTGCTCATCTACTGTTTGTAAGGGGGCAGCCTCATAGGCCATTTGTTCTATTCCTGCTTTGAGTCTGCATTTTATGCCTTCGTTACAACAGCTGACAGTCGAGACATGTTTGGAAATGAGAAAATTTAGAGGCCTGGTGGACACAGAACAAAAGGTCAACATCACAACTTCTGGATATTTTATATTGGCTGCAGCTCATGACTGAAAATTTGAAAACTCTGGAGAAGTCCTAACAATTGTGAATGGGTGAATGTCGGAAAGTGTAAAGCGCTTTGGGGTCCCCACAGGGCTTGATAAAGAGCTATATCAGTTCAGTTCATTTACCGTTTATTAACTGTGTCTATAGCTGTGTCCAAATTCAGGGGCAGCATCCTTCGAAGGACCCGGCCTACCCAGTCGACATGGGCCAGGCCCTTTGTCAACCGCAAAGACTGCAAGAATGTGGCTGGGACTTTGGACGGTCTAGCGTTCAACTTTTTTCTCACCCGTATGTCATGTTACCTAGAAATCGTGATGCCATTAAACAGAAGCAATGAAAATTTAAAATAGATTGAAATTGGAAAAATTGCAATTAAGAGCAAAAAACCTCCTGGTTGGCCTGAAATACATCTTGGGATAGGGTGGACAGTGAATAGATACACCGGACCTGTTCCTCAAATCGGGTTAAAATGAGGACGTATTTGTGGGCTGCCATTGGAGGAGTCTTTAAATTTGGACAGCCTTCGGCACATCGGTGTGACGTACTCAGCCTTAGAATGATGCAGCCTCTGAATTTGGACACAGGCTGTTTCATGTGAGGAATGAAATATTGGTTGTTAAGTAACAGTAATTCCCAGTAAAGACGCTCATGTGAATCTAATCTAAGAATTACAGAACAAAATAACCACAAGCACAAGAAGCAAGTTGGAGAATAAAAATGCAGAGATGTTTTGGTTACACAACTACATAAAATGCACCAATTTGTGATCATTTATTTTTAATCACATCTACTTAATGATGCGATTTTTCTGTATTTGCGTAACAAATTTGCACACTGACCGAATGTGTAATGAACTGCAGTATAACCGCAAAACAAGCAGGCAGACTCTGCTGCTTCCCTCAGGAAAATAAAGCCAGGCCACTTCCAGATATCAACAACGACTAAGAAGCTTCTTTTTTGCTGCTGTTAGAGAAAAACTTTGATCAAAAGTTATTTCTCCTCATCCATCTCTGACTCTCCCAGCAAGTCATAAATCATCTTCACGGTGCCAACTGTCAGACTCAGTCCCAAAGCCGTRAAGAGCTAATTCAGCCACACAACGCTCCAAACCAATCTCTGCTCTGCTCCCTCAGCTCAAAACCAAAAAAAAAAAACATCACAAATTACTGGACTGGTTGGACATATTAAAGGGATCCCACTTTTGTAAATGATTTAGCTTAACGCTGAATATTACGGTCCTAATTACTTTACATGAAAACTTCCAAAAAGCACGCATTGCATGTCAGATAAGTTGTATATGTCAAGTGGGGTTACTGTACGCTAAAATGACATTTTGAGCTTCAGCTGTTTCATATGTATTTACACAAACCTAAAAAAAAATTTTTCATCTGTGTRTAAACTAGCACAGAGGCATCCAAACAGCCCCAGCTGAAGGCTAGTTGACATGAATGACACAAACCTTTTTTAGCCTTTTTTCAGTCCCTCGTGGACCACAGTCATGAAATTATTTGCTTGGCTACACTGAGTCCTGCCAGAATATATCTGCAATGCTAATAAACTCCATGGGCACTGGCAGGTAATGGCTGCTGTAACTTCTCTACCTCATCTGAGCGCAGCTCAATCAGGCCCCGCCTGAGGCCTCCTCTCTACGAGTCCCCGCGGCTCGGAATCAGCAAGTTTCAATATCCGTGTGTTAGCACGCAAGACGACGCAACGGTACGTTTGGGATAGGTGATGAGACGAGCAGACAGCACAGTGTGAGAGGGAGAGAGAGCGCCACCACACACACACACACACACACTGTCACACGTACAAACACACAGGTAAAGTCTAATATCTGCTCGGTCCCCGACTCCCTTTAAGAGACCTGAGAGCTGAAGGGGGAGAAATAAATACTCTGCTTTATTACAGGGAGATAGACAGAACGGAAGGAGGGTGGAGGGGAGTAAAATAGAGAGACAGGAAGAGACTCTGTCTCTCACACACACACAAAGCAAAGACTCCGGCTCTGCTAGATGTTGCTGAATCCCATATAGTCGTGGAGAACTCTTTATTTCCCCAAGTCAGCAAACCTTCCTCAGCCCTGTCGTCTCATATACTGTCAGCTGACAAAGTAGAACATGAGCCTCGGCGCACAAAAAACACCACAGTATTACAACAATACACAAACCTAGACTTTATTGCATATTATAAAAAGGCAAAGATTTATTTGTTCTAATGTTTAAATAAATATTAGCTCAGGGTAAAGCAGGTGCAAAGAAGAAATAAAACAATTTCTAATCAGAACTTTTAATGAATAGCTGAGTTTAAGTCACATGGTTTTGAAGATGCTAAATTTCAAATGGYAGAATCTGTATTGTWCAGATTTAGATCCATTTWCAAGACAAAGATACAGYACCAGCAATTAGTTCACAAATTTGTCGGAATTTGTSTTATTAAGATGAATGAGTTTTCAACAGAACAGAAAGATCTGCTGACTATCGAGGTTGCTGAAACCATAAACAATCTGGTCCTTCAGACACCTTACTACACCAGACAGCAGATGAAAGCCTATAAAAGTCTGGAGGCATATAACCTTTTTGTCAGGGGGTGGGTCCACAACCTCAATAACAAATGGCTCCACGATGACCATTGTTTGGTCTTTGCCAGGAAGGGTTGGGCATAATCGTCCATCCATCCATCCATCCATTTTCTGTACACGCTTCTTCCTTTTCAGGGTCGCGGGGGTCAATGGTGCCCATATCCAGCAGTCACAGTGCGAGGGGCGGGGTACACCCTGGACAGGTCGCAAGTCCATCACAGGGCCACACATAGAGACAAACGAGACAAACAACCACTCACTCTCTCACTCACATCTAGGGACAATTTAGAGTTATCAGTTAACCTAACAGTCATGTTTTTGGTCTGTGGGAGGAAGCCGGAGTGCCCGGAGAGAACCCACGCATGCACGGAGAGAACATGCAAACTCTACCCAGAAAGGTCCCCGGACCGGGATGAGGCATCAGCTCTACCAACTGAGCCACCGTGCCRCCAATCGTATCGCATAATCGTATCATGTGCAATTAATCGTCAGAAAAACATTAATCGATTACTTTTTGGCACTTGACGATTAATACGATTAATGCCACCAGGCAGACTGACTGGGGATTACTCCGGTCAGTCCGCTCGATGCTCCTCTCCGCTTCAAATATGACGAACATTAAAATAAAGTTCTGTAATTTATTTTTCTATCAACACAATTTAAAATATGATRTATAGCCTGAAATCTGTAATTTTCACACAATTTGGAACAATTTTTTACAAAGAGCAAATCTTTCCCACTAAACTGGTCATGTGACTAYGAAATAAGGGTGACCAGGGACTCCAGGGGATTAATTGTCAAATTAATCGTTTTCGGCTAAATACCACAATTAATCGTGATTAATTTTTTTGCCAATATTGCACAACCCTATTGCCAGGGTGGGTGTTTGTTCTGATATTGWTTTTTCAATGTAGGTGTGAGCAGTAGCAGCTAACATGCAACACCTACACATAATGCCACAGCAGCCTAAAAAGTCCAGATGAAGTCCATATTAGACTACCAATAACTTGGGGGGGGGGGGGTGTAATTATGTGTTTTCAAGGCAAGTAGTTCAATTCTATAAACCCAATCAAGTAACTTACTTGTTCTGAAAATGCTGTATATGTGAAACCAACCTTTTGGGTGCTTCCACCTATTCAATAGAATTATGATTTCAAAAGGTGACCTGCTTTGAATCAAAACACAGTGACTTTGAAAATAAGATTAATTTTTTCACTAAAAAAAGGCAGAATAGAAAAGGTTCGCAAATCAAAGTTCTGCTTCTCAAAATGTTTTAGAGAGCTAGTCCTKTCAGAATCTAATCAGCTTAGTTGGTTAGTGTCACCAGTCTTGCAGGTTTCTGATTCAGTCGTTTTGATCCAATTACAAGGAAAACTTTAGCTTTATGTCAAGCAGAGCTCCCATAATTGCTATTCTCTGACTTGTGAGGTGCATTTAAATCAACATACAAGACTACTGACTTTTCTTTCATTTATGCAAAGCAGAATGCAACAGTCAATTCTGCGCACACTCACACACACACACACACACACACACACACAACATGTTGACTTGCAGGGTGAAGTGAATTCTGAAAGATTATTTCCCATTGTTACCATCCATTCTATGACTTAGAGCCATAGCACTAAAGACTCAGCAGATGAGCTCAAGGATCTAGACGAATTTAGCAGGATGAGCAGGAGGTWAGCATGATTCCTCGGCACATGTGAACATCTTCCAGTAAAGCTTTTATCTCACAGATAAAAAAAACCAAAGGGAATGTCTGAGAAAGCGCTCTTTAACCAGACTAAAACAATAAAAACTGCTGTGCTTCCAGTGACAGGAAAAGTGATGCAAYTTTACCAACATAATGCAACTTTTTTAAAGTCTAGAATGATTGCTTCTGATTTTTTGTGGGTTAGAAGCAGATTTATTTAATGAGTAATATTTATTTAATGACGATTAAGCAAAAAAAACAAACAATCTACTGATATGATTCACTGCAATCAAAAAAACAAATGCATAGTTTTACACAGGCAAAACTGAGAAAACGGTTTGAAACAAATTTGTTTGATGCATAAAATGTACTTTTTCATCCTGTTTTCCTTTTACACGAGCTGGCAGACTCTCAAGTGTGTGTGAAGTAGACTTCGAAGGCAAGATTTCTTCCTAAATAATCTTCTTTCTATAACCCTGTGGGTGACGGGAAGAAAGGTTCCTTTGACCTACTACCATCCAGAAAATTTCCTTTGAGTCCAGGTAGGTCCTTTCTAGTCAATATGRATGTCCCCTGGCACATTCCTCTATTGCTGCACAAAGTGGGTGAGATATTTCAAAGTGTCTGTGTGTGTGTGGCGTCTCTAGTCGTAGTAATCCCATGCTTTTCTGGCACAACTCCAGCAGACATGGGAACGCCGCGATAGATTACTCATGGAAGWGGGGGATTTACACAAGAGGAGACAGAGATCAATGGAAGAGGGTACAGTAGGAAAAACAGAGGTAAAGCAAAGAATTTCCTGAATATCATTAACCAGTATCAGCACAGGCACAGATGGAGGAAAGGAATCAGTTTAAGATTCCCATTTTTAATCAATGCAATTCACATTAGGCCATAACATAAAACCAACAAGAGAATCAGAGCTCTGTAGTGTTGGAAAATATCATGTTTCAAGTTTATATAAAGTCTGACATAAAGAAAAACTATGTCAAACAGATGAACGAGAAGCTCATAAATTAGGATGTTCTATAGTGGGAAAGTACTTAAATAACCTCAGATAAGCATCCAAGCAATTGGCAGCGGTAGTCTTCCATGTGAAATTTCAAACCCCAAAAAACAGTCAAAGACTTTCAAGGATGGCTGTCTTCTATAGTGGTTTTCAAAATCTTTTCAGGGCCTTGAACTTGTTTTTTCAAATTCACAAACTTTCAAGGATTTCGAGGACCCATGTGAACCCTCTTATAACCATCTTATGATGGATATCTTGTGATGTTTAGAGCTGACAGATCAGRGAACATCACCCTCCATCCACTAAAGCACGCAGCATGCTGTATCCAAACTGCAMAATCGAACTGGACTRTCGCAGTTTCATRACAAAAATWGYGTCATTCTGTTTGCATTGTCGACATTTTGTCACCTTCATGATGCAACCCGCCGTCCGAACTTTTAACCACCCTCCACATAAAAACTAATTGTGTGATTGGTCATAAGTTCGTGGGAGTGTTTGTTATGCTGAAAGCACTCGGACACTGCATTTTGCTTCAATCACTCACTTAAAAAAAACCTACTTTGCATCCAGAAGCCGACTGTTGTAGGCTACCAAGGAAGCAGACATTTATAAAGATGGTCAAACGGCCAAAAACTCATGGATGGAGATAAAACAGACGTGCACAGAGAAATATGTCTGATAAAAGCTGGAGTTTTAACTGATTTGTGGACAAAAAACATGTTGGATTTTTTTCCACATTGTACACTCTAGCAGGAAAAAACCTTGTGCAGTGACGCATACCACAGTGGGAGGGGTTTCTCAGGAGCTCCACATGGTGTGTGTTTCAGAGGCTACAGAAGGTGTGTGCAAAAACGAACACCAAAMAACCACATGATCGTGTGTCGTCTGGTYRGCTGCCAARTGACCTTCACCCATCATACTATCTRCCCACATTCAACCTTAACTGCCAGTCTGTGGCAGAGTACCCATTCCTCTGCCAATCCGTCAGCAGGCAACATCAATTACAACAGCTAATGCCGTCACTACAACTACCACTACTACATGCAACTAAGCAGCCATAAAGAACATGCAAACTGAACATACACTTCAAGCAGTTCTTTGCTTTCAGATATATTTTGTCAAACTGACTGGTGTTGCTGTCTGTAGTGTAAGGTCAGAACCAATTAGTCTATTTTTCCAGTCCCTGCCCTGCTGARGACAGGTCGGACACAAATTTATTTTATGCACACGCATGAGGCACACCTACATTTCCAGGAAAAGCTTACATTTTTCCATTCTCTGATCATAGACTAAAAAAATCAGGTCAACCCTTACACACTCACACACACACACAGGTCAACACTTTAGAGCCCCCTGCATTTCAGTGAAAAGCCCACATCCACAGGGATTTATCTAAATGCAAATAAACTGTTTTCACTCAACGACACACGCATGATTTACTCTGGTTGCTCAAATCACAAGGTAGCTGTATAAAACCAGTGACATGGTCAAGCAGCCGGGCAGCCCACCGGTTCTGCCTCTCCCCTTTTATCTGTACCCTCTAGTGTGYACTCATTTTCACCAAATTCACTTTTAATTGAGAGTAATTTAACTAAGTCATACTCATGCTGGAGGTAGACTGGATAGACACYGAGGAGTGGAGCAGAGGGAGATAAATAAGGAGGGAGGGGAATTAAGAGGCAGAGCTGGATTTGAAGGGGCAGGTGACTGTAAAATCTGAACCAAGCAACTTGAATCAGTACAAGAAAGAAGGACAGGAAAAAWTATGTTACTAGGAAGATGTGTAAAAAGACAAATACAAAACTAAAACATAATGAAAACCCTACAGCAGGGGTGTCAAACACATTTTCACTGAGAGCTACATGGGCATTCCTGTTGCCCTCAAAGGGCCAGTTGCAATCAACGTTGACTTTTCATGTTTAACTTCAACTGAACATGAAAGCTCATGTTCCTTTGGCTATGGCTGAGCACCACCAACAAACAATAACTGAGTTCGACATGGTTTTTCACAYATAGAAACAGGGTTTTAACATGTCCTCTTATAAATACTGAAAAGTACTRCATGTACAATGGACTAMATGTGAAATAAATAATAGTGAAATACAATTTTTACCCACTGTTGAGTTTTGATAAATRGCTGCCGCCTTGAATTCTGAACTTTCCCACTTTCCGACACAGAATTCCCACTAAGTGGGAGTTCCAGTTTAAATTAGCAATTGCAAGTGGGAAATTCCCACAGTACCAGAGGGCTGTAGCAAAAGTAGCTGGCAAAAAATGCAGCTAAATATAGATTTTATATRATGAATTTTACCTGATGCTGCACCTCCATCTAGTCGTAAGAATGCCGTCATTTTGGGAAATGTACGTAGTTTATRGTCAATGCTGGATTTAAATGACCAGTAGCTTTTTTGAGACATTCATACAGGGATATTCAACTAAATTGCTCAGGGGGGCACAGTTACTCCAAGCCCACAGCTCAGGCACAGGACAAGTATTATCTTTCACCTTTTAAATTAGTTTATTTTATTGCATTGAATCATAAATTTCCATTTTTATTTTACATTAAATTAGGCAAAAAACAAGGTTTTGGTGGGCCCAACAGGAGTTGCCCACAGGCCTTGAGTGTGCCCTACAGGCTTGAAAAATTATTCTTTAAAGAATACTCAAAGTTTTCCTAAAATGTGTTTTAATCGTGTTTGACCTGTGCTCAAACTCCACATGGTATCGACAGAGCAGCAAGGTCAGGCAGCTTGTGATAAAGGCTGTAAAGTGATCCAYGCTTCAAAGGTTATCTGGAGTCTTTGCAATGTGGAAACAACCTCTTTGACGCTGCCTGATGCCTTCTCCAACCTCTACATATCTGTTAATTAGTTCAGCTAAGTGCWCCATTAATCGATTGCACGTCCCATTGCTATATCTCATAACGGCGTTGCGCTCTAACAACGCCGAGCGAAGAAATGTGAGGTTCAGAGAGTCACACTCGTCCACTGGTGAGAGGCAGCAAACCGGTAGGAAGATTCAAGAAGACAATGATGCCCTGATGGTGACTCAGAGGAGGAAAAACAAGGTAGCAAATAATTTGAAATGTAGCACAGAAGGTAAATGTGACAACCACGAAAAATACTTTTTGTTCAAAATGTTGTTTTCTAACAACTAAATCTGCATCATAAACTTTCATATTACAGACATACAGCACAAAATGTCTAAAAACACATTAGTTTATATGAGCTCCTTCAATCAAAACTGACAAGCAACAATAAATATAGCTAAATAAAAGTTGAGTTGGAAGCAAACAAAGTATAAGACAACAAATCTCTTWAGAAAAGCTGTTCCCCGCTTGCACAACAAAACATGAAAATGATAAAATAAAACAWAATCCTTGTTGCTCAGGTGCTTCTGGTAAATGTTCACATGAAACAGACAACAAGGGAAATGTTTAAAAGATAACAAGCTGCAGTGTTTAAAATCAACAGGTGGCAGGCGTGCACGTTACCTGACAGCGAATAAAAACCTGCTTAACAGGCTGTGTAGAATGGTGACACACACACACACACACACACACACACACACACAC
>NW_013952416.1:1493422-1508381 GCF_001266775.1 Austrofundulus limnaeus | reverse complement strand
TATATATATATATTAAATGAGACAGGCTAAAGAGAAACTGAAGCCAGCAGGAAGCTTTATGTGAAAGATAAAGCATAGAGAAAAGGCAGGGGCAAACACTATGGAGGAAGAGAAAAAGGAAAGAGGCAGAGGGCTATATGGAGAAGAATAATATTATCTCAAATATCATCTTTCACACTAATGCAGTTCAAGGGTCGGTGTGGAGCCGGTGGATAATGTCAGACCTGTCCTTTGTTTCAACAGCAAAAGAACAGCTCTCAGACAGAAGCACCAGTTCAAAAGCAGCACTCAGACTGCTGCTTTAGAATCAGAAATCATTTCTGAGAGAGACAGAATTGTGACTAAATACTTGGGATTACCACTTTTAAACTGAAAGCCCATTTGGTTGAAGACGGTCACATCGCCCCCTGCCTTTCATGTCATAGCTTTAAGAATATCTTGTGTTGAAAAATGACAGAGTTTTACTTGTTTTGGTCAAACAATGGCAATGATGTTATACCTAATCTCATGAAATWCTGCTGTTTGGAAGATGTTACTGCTTAGAATGTGTCGCGGATGACTCTCAGCAACTACTACATAAAATTTAGCTCATCTGTAAATCTGACCGAGTTTGTGTTGGCTAATGTTGATAAGCTTTGGCAGCCTAATTGAAATTAGTCGACGATAAAAAATTAAATCAGCAGTAGATGTAGATCCAAGGATTACTTTCTGAAAGTTTCAGCAAAACCTGCAAAGTCACAGACGACGTTAACAGCAATTAGGGGTGCACTAAAAAAATTCAGCCCGCCAATCGGTCCACTCCAATTTCCTTAATTTTGGGAGACAGGTGATCGGACGATACTTACATGAGAAGCTTATCCACTGATCTCATCTACCTCCGCAAAGGTCTGAAAATCAGCCACTGTCCTATTTTGCTCTGCTGTGAGCACTACCTCATGTCCAGTTAAAACAAATTTGCATTGTTCCAAGGATATTGTTCCATGGTTTTCACKAAAATAAGATTGAATCATTGAAAGTGCATTGTGACGATTTAACACCGGACCATTTTATTTTTTTCTTTGTATCTTCCAGAAGAAGGTGCACCTGGACCAGTCCCGGACCAGTTCTTCTGTGTTTGTCTGTGTCTCTTTCCTGTCCCTCAACCAGCCGGTCGAGGCAGATGGCCGCCTGCTCTCAGCCTGGTTCTGCTGGAGGTTTCTTCCTGATTAGCAGGGAGTTTTTCCTCTCTACCGTTTGCTCAGGATGGAAGACTGTGATGAAGTGATTCAAAGCAGCCTGCTAGTTTCTTCTTTAGATTATTCTTTTTATGGACAGTGCCCTGAGACAACGTATGTTGTGACTTGGCACTATATAAATAAACTTGAACTTGAACCATGGGTTATCAAAAAAAATTCTGCATCGACCAGGAAGGTCAGGTTTATTAAAGATCATGAGCGGCCAGAAAACTGCAATCGGTGCACCCCTAACAGCAATAGTTGCAAGTTTTAAGCAAAGATCTTGAGTTTTAACTAAACTACGAATGATAACCTCAGTTCAAAGACAAATGGGGGACACAATGATGCAGCTTTGTGGTCTCAAGTGTGAAGAAGCAAACCGGCTTTCACCAACACACTTTCTTTATTTGGTGTAATAAAGCTAAAAACACAAAACAAACCAAAAAATGACAGAATTGAAGGCACAAAGCAAAATCAGACAAACAGAAACTTTGAAGGTGAGGGAATCCCGATTGTAGCGTGACCTCATTAACCCCAGAGGCTCGGTGGAGTCTTGTTAGATCTGCATTCTCCCGGCCCATCCTCTGTCACACCTTCATTAAGCCCATCGACCCACTGTGCTTATTAAACGCATTCATTACCCCAAGTATTGAACCGCTGCTGCTATCGCTAGCCCCAAATTCATCATTGGAGTCGGGGGTGGGGGATGGGGGGAGCGCACAGCACTCAACATCTATGCACAGTCGTTTAGACATGCAGCTTTCTGCCTCTTATCAATCATCACTAATAAAGTCAGCATTAAAAAGGGGTTGGCTCTCTCAATCATGAGACAGAGGCGGGTGAAGAGGTGACAGAGGGGAAATCAAGAGGGAGGATGTGGCCCCTTTGAGAAAGACGAGGCAGAGGAGAGGCATGACCGTTGCAAAAATAAATTTAAATAAGTTGACAAAGGCAGCCAGACGTTCTCTCACAGCCTTTTCCTCGCCTGTGCCATCTATCTGCCTTTTCTGCATAAAGCAGGAGGGAAGCAAATCCCAACGGAGGGCTATTCATCACAATGCACACAAACTGGTGCACCGTGCTGAAGGCGAGGCCTCCATTTTGACTCCGGGCTCGGGCTCTAAATGATGACATCATTTCTGTCCTTCTCAAACAAAAGGAAAACTCATCACGAAAAGAGAGCGAACGCAGGAAGATTAAGAAGAGTAAAAGGCATGAGCAAGGTGTCGGAAAGGGCCATGAATCACGGTGACATCCCTGGCTGGGTGTCAGAGGCTGCTGCTGTCTGGAGCTGGATAAACAGAAGGCCTCTAAAGCAAAGCTATTTAAACACTGGCCGTGTCGGAGCCCAGCAGGGCTCCTCTGGAAAACTCAAACAGCTGCCAACAGCCTGCTTGAAATGGTGGTCAGAGAGTCACTTGCTGTCATTTTGTCATCATAAAGCATGTGATTAGCTATTGACTAAAGTTTTGGCAAGTTTATTTAAAGAAAAGGCTGGTTTTTAACTAGAAATATGGTCAACGAAAGGCAAGACATGAGAAACTGTCTCTATTTGTCTTATAATCCACTCCGTCAGAGCAGCTACATTACTATGCTTGGATCATTATTTTCAGAAACATTACATTACAACATTTGAATATTCAATAAAGTCTACATTTAATTAAAAATTGAAGGCACAGCATATCAAATGCTGAAATTACCACATTCTGTTTTTCATATGTTTTGATTAAAACTATTATATACTTGGTGCCATTATTATGTTTAAAAAAAAAAGAAATCACCCCCATCTTTAACAAACTCAGAAGCTGCTAAAGTTTGTAAATCAAAAAGATTAACAACTTTTTAACTTACAAGATTTTATAACAACTAAACTGGTTAAAAGTCTGACCGCTCCGGTTTGTAGGTAGATTAGTGTAAGGTTTAAAACCTTTATCAAATCTGTTGTTCTAATGCATTAACTATGTAAATTATTTCACTAAAAATGGCAATTTTCCCTGCAAATATGTCACACGGATAGCATTTGTTACAGCTAAGAGTTAAAAGTTGTATTATTGCTTCCATGTGAGGCTGAGTAATGCACATCAGAAAATGAAGAATATCAGCCCTAATGATTCCTCCTTTGTTAGCTCAGGAAACCAAAATGTTTCTTCTACATTCTGCAGGAGGAGGATTCATTAAACAGGAGGACAAATCTTCACTTTGCCAGAATCCATCTTAAATAAACATGATCTCAGAGAACAAATAGCAGAATTCCTGGTTTTAATGTGTGTTGTTCTGCATAATGAAGTGTTAACAGCATTCATTAATAAGGTTTCTTTTGGAAGAGTCACTGAGTCAAAGCAGAGACTGCTGCAACAAAGTTGTGTCTGTTTTAGTCTGTGTCATGTGCGTTTGGTGTGTTTTAAAGCCTTCTAGCTTCATTCAATCACAACACCAGCCTTTTGGAAACTAAGTGTGTAGCTTCCTCGTCGTCTTTAGCTTAAAGTACTTTTAATTTACATGTTTTATTTATTTTGTTCTCCTTGGTTTTGTTTCATTAAAACACTTACAGGCTATTCTAAACTCTACAATTACTTTTATTTAATATCTCAAAAACCAGCAATATCATCCCCATCATATAAATTAAATAAAAAAGTACAGCTTAGTAACTGAACTTTATATCATTGACATTTGTTTCCTAAAAAACAGACTGAATACAAAGGCCAATTTAGTTTCTGTTTATTAACAAGTAACCGAGTCATTCTTTCTAATTTCACTCAGCATCCCCCTTGTTTACATTTCTAACACAGTCAGCTGTTAGTGTTCCAGCACCACGATAAGGTATTTGCCCGAAGGCAGCGACGATCTTTGCAAAACCTAAAAAGTGAGTTTCTTCACAGCTTTATCCACCATCTCCGGCTTCAGTCTGTCCAAGTACTCTGCCAGAATAAGCAAGTGAGAATGCACAGATTATGAAAGTCTCACTTACTCTGAGCTTTTCTGGCGTTCCGAGAGCTGCAGGCGAATGCTTGATAATGTAATGGAGATGAGTGCCGCTACAACAGCTCCAGCACTAAGAGATTATACATTGCAACCTCAAAGGTCACTCAGCGTTCTTATTTATGGGTGGAACAACGCACATTTTCATTTTAATGGGATTCGGTTCTTGCCTAAGACATGAAAAGTGCAAAAGACGCAAACGTATGCTTTTTTTTCTGAGAGAAAGCATTAAGGTCTTGGTTTCAACAGGTACAAAGTAAAGCATCATTTTGTTGTATTTAAATTACTTTTTGTGAATTTTCCCTTTCAAGAATGCAAATCAACTATTAATCAACAAAATAAACCTTCTAAATCCTGTTTAGGATTTTTGATGAGCAATCCAAGTATTGGAGGAACACCTTTTTCCTCATCTCACTGCTTCTCTAACCCAGTCTTACTACACCCTCTGCAGGAAATAAACAAAAACTTCAGCCATGAACACAACAGTCCATGCTGAGTGCTGTGTATTTTTAGCCATTCACAAAAACTAACAGATCAGTTTTTAATCCTTATCTTTGACATAGATTAACTCAGAAAACATTATTTGCTCCTGAAAGCACCGAAAACGATTCCCAATCTACGAAAATCTACAACCACTACTTCTCTATTGGGAAAGCAGTGCCAGGAGTTTCCCAAAATTCTTCATCTGCTTTCCATTTCTGCCCCCGTCAATCTAATTCTGGCGCAACTTTTGTCATTTTTGGCATTCTGTCACCGTTTAGCAACAAAAAGTCAGCTCTGTCAGCCGTCCCACAACTAAGTTTTAACGTCTGACTTGCGCTCGACTTTGAATTTTTCTTTTTTTTTCTTTCCACAAGGTTAACGCTTTTAACAGAGCCACTCAGAAAACCCAACAGAGCATTCTGCTGCTGGTGTTTTTTTCTTCTTTTACTTGTTTTTAAAAGTAATTTAACCTGTGTTATTGATAGGCGACTGGGGCACACAACAAAAACTAATGCTGAGGCTGAACTTCTTGTCTGGGGGTGACTAATATTGAAAAGAAACCACTGTTGCAAGGTGACATATCTCTTTGGAGGAACGCTTCACTGACTCGCATTTCCGAAAGCGCTTTCACTCCCTTTCCCTTTCTCTCCTCTTGCCTTTCGAACTTCTTTTGTTCTTCGGCAGACGGAACATATTGACAAAGTCTGTGTCTGAGCGCAGCCGGCAGTCCGAGTTCAAGCGAGCGCTCATTAATGCATCTGATTACTTCTCAGGCAAAAAAGGCCGAACGACAAACGCCGCGAACACACAAACACAAAAGAGAGGAGCTTTTTGGGGCCACAGATCAATACGGAAACACATCAATGGAGCAACGAAGGCACAGATATTGTAGATAGAAATGTGCTGTTAACTTGGACTACCTACTGAGAATGTAAACAGTGGAAAAACCTTTTTTAAAGCATCCAAGTCACTGTTTATTACAAGAAATAATGCACCTCGTTCTTATTTTTCAGGGAGATGAATCGAGACTTCTTTTATTTATCATCTTAAATATTTTCATTTCGATTCAGCCATATGGGTTTAAACATTTCTATAATGAAAATAATGAAACGTAATACGAGTAATAATTTGGCCATAAGAAATTACCGTAGATGTTTTTTATTTTGTTGATATTTTATATCAGCCAGTATTGGTCATGTTTGTAGTAGAAACAGAAAATAGTTCACAGGATCACGTCCAAGTACATTTTCACTTTTAGAACTTTTTCACAAATATTTTTTTCCCATCACGCACATTAAAATCCTCTGAATTAGGACCTCAAGAGAGCTTTTTGTTTTTAAACCCAAAGGAATGATTTTCATTTTTCTATTAACATGTTCTGTTCCCACTTAGCAAGTAAGACGCAGGATCCCATCCCAGCCGGGGGGACCTTTCTGACTGGAGCTGAGCATGTTCTCTCCATGCATGCGTGGGTTTTCTCCAGGTATTCCTGGTTTCCTCCCACAGACCAAAACCATGCGTGTTGGATTCATTGGTATCTCTACACTGTCCCTGGGTGTGAGTCAGAGTGTAGATGGTTGTCTCATTTGTCTCCGTGCGATGGACTGGAGACCTGTCCAGGGTGTACCCTGCCTCTCACACAGTGACTGCTGGAGATAGGAACCAGACCCCCACTACTCAGAGAGGAGAAGATGGTAAAGAAAATTAAACTGTTTGATGGATGGACATCTAATTTCTCCTATAAAACTCAAGACTACCAGTTCAGTCTAATATTTATGTGGATATTTTTACTATGCCCTTAGCCTTTAGTCAGTTTTACATTCCTTTTGACTTATGTTTATTATTAAGAATATTATTCTTATTTCAGCTTAATGTTTTATTACACTAATATCTGGTTATGCTCAACTCAGAAGCATTTTTTATTTTATTTATCTAATTCAATATCTTTTAAAACCTTCTACATGCTGCTGTGTTTCCTCGTTGTAATAAAATTTGTGGTTCCTGTGCCCTGCCGTTCATTTTTTAACATWAAGTTTTCCATTATTTTTTATAAATCCTTTAAAAAGTTAAGAAATGAAAGTTTTAGTGGAAAAAAAAAAGATCTTTTCAATTTCTATAAAATATCATAAAGTGTCCTTGTCAGTACGGTGTGCAAAATAAAACATCCACTTTCCTTTAACTGTTCTGTACAGTGTTTTCCAGCTTCGCTTTAATTACTTAAATACTTCCAGAATAAACAGACAGGCTGAGGAAGTGGAATAAAGAGAGAAAACAAGAGAGACGTTTTGATGACATGAAAGCATGGAAATTCTCGAGGCTTCCTTCGCCCTGACAGACACAATCCGGTGCCATTAGCAGTTGTACCGACTAAATGCATCGCACTGCATTTAGTATTGAACAGTCTGAAAAGTCCAAACAGCTGTCTGAGAGGACTGGAGGGGATTGGGGAGATGGACAAAGCATTGTTTGTGTGTCTGTGTAATTCTGTTTGTGTGAACAGCCAGAGTGGTTTTATTTATCTCTAATTACAGCACAACACATGGACAAAGTTTCCAGGGGAGATTCCAGTGCGTTTGGCAGCTGCTCGGCTCAGTGTTTGCTCCGTGCATTTTGTGGGTTTGTGTTGGTCGGTTCATGTCAAAAGGTCTATCCCATAATAACTGTCAGCTATCATTACCACTTCCTTTGTGTTTGCGTTCCCTCTAATCTGGCTAAATGCATCTGCTAATGTAAATATACTGATCAACGTGTGATTGCGTCTGATTGAACGTGCTGTCGTYTCCCGAGCCAGGAAAAACCGAACTACTGAAAAGTTAGTCAAGACAGCCAATCAGAGCAGGAGATGGAGCCCCGTTCCTTGACCTATGGCCAAGAAACACTGTTCACGCTGACAGTTCATCTTTAACGCTATCCAACTTTCAAATACATTTCCTTCCATCGCAAAATATCTGAACGAGGGAGCTGAAAAACAGGGAGCGCACGACGGAGGCTCCAATTGTGCATGCAAAGCAGTAACCACAGTTTAAATTGAGGGCACACAGTAATCTATGTTAGGTCAATTCTAATTCCACTTACATTTGCACATTTTTGAACTAATTAAAACTGTAAATAATCACAAGGTAGCTTCTTTGAGACGAGCCTGAAGAAAAGTGTTCTCGTCATATTGCAGGAAAATTAAGCGAACGCTCTTTGATTGCAACAAGACAGGAGGACAGATAAGGGTTTGCCGAAAGACCGGAAAAGTGAGCGTGAAAGTGCTTCCGCGGCAAAAAAAACGTTTCAGAATTGCAATGACATTCGCTGAAAGGAAAAAAAAATCKCAGCAAAGTTACCAAACGCAGAGGAAGGGGCTTCGAAGAGGCTGGTCTGACTTTTCCACCGCTCATTCATAGGGAACTGACAGAACGCAGAGCTGAGCTTTCAAGGCTGCCTCTCCACCCCTACGGCAAACTGAAGCAAGATGAGGAAAAGGGGCATTTGCTATTCTCATAGCCTCTGCCCTTCGGGGTGGTGGGAGAGAGCAGAATATGAATGGARGAGAGTAAAAGGAGAGCACTTCAGAAGATGAAAACAAGACTTGAAAGGCAACTGGTGCAATATAACCAACTTTGGCATAAATACTGGATGAGTGCCAATAAAGAATGCAGGTTGGATGTCAAAAGGAAYGGGAGCACTGATACACCAGAGTCACCTGGTTTTCACTCAATGCTTTTAGCCCAGGGTTATCCATAGCCCTGGGCTGATTTGGCCCRGGGCTAACAATGGGCATGAGTTGGGTTTGTTTTAGTAAACAAACTTTAGAATGAGTTGGAGACATTCAAGTGTTCATGTGTTACATTAACAAATCTGAACCATCGTGTGTTTTGTTGGCTCTGAAAGGAGACAATTAYGTGTTTTAGGAAACACACCTGCACAAGGGTTTGCATCTTCCAAGGMCATTGGGTTGTGCTTCGTGTTCTCAAAATCACACACGCTTGATCAGAAATGCTGGGCCTCCTCTTCCTTAAAAACATCTAAAGTTTGTTACAGCCTCAGTCAACGCACACAAAACAAATCCTAAAGAACAGAACAAAAAGACACAAAMGAAACAGGAAAGTAGGGAAGGAGAGAAAAAGGAATCAAAAGTGGGTGTCCACATAACATAACAGAAAAAAAAAGAAGGGGGTGAGTACAAAAAATCCACAGACATCCAAAAGTGATTCARTTATTCCATTTTGGAGGATGAGGAGGGGGAGAAGTGGGCAGATCAAAGTGAAGAAAAGACTCATCGTTATCTGTGATTGATTAGGACAGACAAAAGAACGAAGGAAAGGACAGGACAGGACAGGACAGGAAAGGTTAAAAAGGCCCTTTCATTTTTATCCCATGGTTTTTCTATTTATAGCCACTAAAATCCAAAACTCCATCTCAATGTGGTTTATTGAACTAGTTTYTGAAGAGAACAAAAACTGAATCCAAACAATCGTCCCACAAAAGTCCAAACATTTATATTTGTGCAKAAACCGTTCAGAAGTCTTTCTTATGTGGCTTCAAATGTTGCTCGACGAACGTCTGATTTAGTGCRAAACAAGGTTCTCCAAGTGCAAGACATTCATCCACCACGTATGTGATTCAGCCATTAGCCATACCATCTGATGTCAAAATCTAAAATGTCCGTGAATATTTTTAGATCTCAAAGCACCATTTTCATTTTGGAGGTTGTAATTACAACCACTTCCCACAAAGCAATAAAATCAGCAGTAAAGGGGGTGGACCTTAAACTGTCTTCCAAGATGTTAGAGGGAATAAGAGGCTTCTCTGTCATCCTAACTCCTGACAAGTTAATGTCAATTGTAGGCCAGGCGACTGGATTGCCACTTTCCTTGACATGATTCCCATATAAGCTGGRCCCATTTCTCTCTGCTCTAATGATAGGAAGCTAAATAAGTGCAACCCTCGCACATCTGAAATATCACCATCTGAAATCGATGCGGCTCTGCTGAAACGTTATCAGCAGCAATATTAATCGCTCACCTAGCCCTAATCGCTAATTTCATTTACTATTTAGCTGATGGATGGGGTTTTAAAAAACTGAGCTTTTCCTAACAATTTACAGCGAGCCAATTCATCAAGGTCACAATTACTCGAGGACGCTAAAGAAATATTAGCTGTGTGTGGGGGGGGGATCCATTAGTGAAACAAAGAGGATCGAGATAATGAGGATCTGAAACGAACAACTCAAATTGTAATAAAAATGTAAAATATGGTTTTCTTATAGTTTTTATTCTAAAAAGCAAATGTTACAAGGCTGATCAAAAAAAATACACAGCTGAGACCTACAGTGTTGAAACAGCTGGCCAGCTGTTTAGAGAAAATGGTGACATCTGGTGGTGGTTTATCATACTTTGTCACATTCCCTTTATTAAATTAACATAATTAGATTTTTTTAAAAACATCACAATTCAGCTCTCGACAGTGTGTAAATGTTTAACAAAATGTTCTCAGAACAGACTCAAAAATCACATAAATGTAAAACTTCCCATATTAACGACAACATCATGTATGTATTATTTACACATATTTTGTCGCTGTATTTTTGTTTTCTCCATTTTTGCAGGTGTGCAGACAGATGTCGGGTGTGTTGTCTTGTCTTTTCTTGGTGTATATTTCACATATCTTCTAATCTCTCTTTCAATCTTTTCCATTTTATTTCTCCTTTTTTTCTTTTTTTATAGTATTATATAGTACATAAAAAAAGAAAAAAGTCGCTGATGAAGAAACTAATATTCAGTTCTGTTTTCTACTGAAGTGGCTTCAAAAAATTAAAAAAAAACATGACAACAATCATTAAGATGTAATTAGATTATTATATTTAAAATATATCAATCCACAATCTCCWAATTTAAACGCACCACTGCTTCAAGTCAGTCATTTTTGTTTCCATCTCCTTTCAGCTGTTCCCTTTAGTTTTCATCTCACCTTCCCTCCAACATCCATCTCTRTCACACCAACCCTCTGCATATCTTCCTTCGCCATGTTCACAAAACAAGCAGCTCCACCAGTGCTCAAGTCAAACATCAAGTCAAACTATGATGAAATGGTTTCAACAGCTTTTCTTTGTGGCTGTCAAAGCAAGAGTGAGGAAAGAAACAGACGAAAACTTTGTGCTGTCGTCCAGCCGCTGCCTAAAAACATCTCTGAAAACTCGACTACAGTTATCCACAAATTTATCGTGTTCTTTATCACAAAAACTATGCACAGATATTCAGCCGAGAGAGATAAACACAAGAAAAGATGCTTTGTGTGAAACTGACCATTTTGTTTTCCTGCAGGTAGAGTCTCTGTAGTTTGGGACACCCTCTAGCCAAGGCCACCATGCCCTCATCGCTGATGCCGTAGCACTGACCCAGGTGGATATCTCTCAACTCGCTGCAGTTCGCTCCCAGCTGTTAGTCAACATCAAATAAAAGGCTCAAAACCTCTTTGTTTCATTTATTTTTAATATTTCTTTACTAAAGCTGACAAAAAGAGTCACACATGGCTTGGGTGGCTTTTAAAGTATACCTTCTTCAAAGCTGCATCAGTGAGTTTGTCCTGGTTTCCAACATGCACCTTGACCAGGAGAGGGCAGTGTGCTGCCAAAGCGACCACTGAGATATCCCCCAGCTGCTTGCACCGATAGGCTGTATACTTCTGCAGCCCCGGACAGTGTGAGGCCAGGGAGGTCACACCGTGGTCATGGACCCCCCGGCAGTCCGAGATGTTAATCTCTGTCACATTCTGCCTCCGAGAAGCTATGTTAACAAGGAGATCGTCATTGACCTGAGAAAGAAACGCCACAAAGAGATCAGTGACAAGAATATTCTTTTTTTTTAATTATTATTATTATTATAATTTGAAGCAGAAGTCAGCACATAGATGCCTGCAAAATGTGTAAAAACTACACTTTTTTTTAGATTAGAGCATAATTTCTGAGAAAACGAGACTCTTACTTGTTGTAGGCCACTTAGGTCAATTTGCTTCCAGAACTGGAAGTCCAAGCAGAGGTCCCTCCAGTACTTACAAACCAGCGAGGCACAAAGACAGCGCTCCTTTACCGTCAAGTGGGACAGCACCTGTAGAGGCAGGAAGCCACAAAAATCCCTGTTTGTAAAACTCTTCATTAGAATTAGTGGTGTCCTGGGCCCAATACCAGCATTTTTAAAAGTAGTCGTTAAAACGTTCAAATACCCGAAACAGATACCTTTTTTTTTTTTTTTTTTTTTTTTTGGCGTGGACGTTCACATTTTAAAAGTGACCTCCATTAGAATCCAAAGTTTTATGTAGGAATGCACGATATGTCGGCATTAATATCAGTATCGGCCGATATTGTCATTTTTTCGAATATTGGTATCGGTCCGATGTGTAAAACTAGGCCGATATTAACACTAGATGTGTATTTCCCACTTTTTAGCTTTGTRTTTCTGTTTTGGGAGGGGAGATGGTTGGATGAGCAGCATCTGTTTGATCATGATAGTGATTTTGATGCTGCGCAGCCAGGAATAACTGAAGTAGGGAGTCAGGTCAGAGGTTTGGTCGTTTATTTACGGTATCAAAAAAGACCCAAGTGTGTTTGTGTGTATATGTGTAATATAATTTGTGTGTTTGTGTAATATCGGTCAATATCGGTTATCGGCCATAACAGCAAAATTTATATTGGATTTGGATGTCGGCTGAAATTTTCCTATTGGCGCATCCCTAGTTTTATGCTGTTCATGTGATTCACATGCAAAGAAGAAGACGTCACGTTCAGCGTTCTGAAGGAAATTTTATAACTGATTAATTGAATATTAGATTCAGTATTGTATTTTAAACTTTCTGGTCATTTCAGTCTGTAAGGTTAAAGCAGACAAAGAGTTGGTGTGTGTCTTATCATATGTTCTTTCTTTAGCCTAAACAAAATGAGTTACGTTCTGACATCTGACATAAAAAGGTAACACCTCCTGGGGTGTAACCAGGAAGAAAGACACATTATAAGCTCAATTCAATTATTATAGTAGAAAGAAGTTGTCAGAGTTGTGGAGAGTCTGCTCAGAGCAGAGCTCTCCTGTGTTTGTTTCGATTCAGCTCAAGGTCTCAAGGTCAGGCAAGAAGCCTGTGCTGCCGAGTGCTGTACGAACCTGATTGGAATCAGAAGACTGAAAATAAAGTTTTAAAGAAGAAATCCAGCTGATTCCTGTTTATTCGGACACACCATTTTGAACAACGTATATTTTTCCTACAGTTCTATTTACAGGAGTTAACGGGTCTCTATCCGTGGATGCTACACGCTAGCATGTCGATTCTGAAGCTGCGCAATCAGAGCTTGTTAAATAATTATCTGACATGCTTGTTTAGTTCACCGTTTACTAAGGGTGCAACGATACAGAAAATTCACGATTCGGTTCGATACTTTACTCTCACAGTTCGATTTTTTTTCGACACAAAAAAAAGAGAAATTTTCCACGTCCTTTTTAACTTGTAATTTATTTAAATTATTTATGAACATTTGTTTAACCTCAAAAGTACAGTTTTTTAATTAAATTTTGCTGAAACAGCAAGTTTCTCAGTGGATCTGCGCTCAAAAATGCAGCCTAGGTGGAGTAGTCGAACACAGATCCACTGATCCTTTAACACAGAGCATCTTCAGAAGACAAGTTGATAAAGTAAATTTTAAAAATCTGTTTTGTTCGATACAAGTGTGTATTGAACCTAAAGCACTGTTCGATACAGGTACATGTATTGCTGCACCCCTACCGTTTACATTTGAACCTGCCTCGGTCCGACTGCGCCGTATTTACTTTGTATTTACAGAATGAAGTTCAAGTTCAAGTGTACTTTATTGTCAAAATCCATGCAACAGTGTTAGCACAGACGTTGAAATTGCGTTAATGAAGCGATGTGCTCGAAGTAAAACCAACTTAAGTATCGTTCCAGTAACTTTAGTATAAAAACACGGTCCGACACAAAAGGTACTCAGAATCGGCAAGTATCCAAACTGAAGTACTGATACTTGGTTTGAGAAAAACTGGTATTGAGACACCCCTAATTAAAATTTGTGTTCATTTGCTAAAAAAAACGTATCAAATATCTGACCTTGAGAAGGATGGAGGAAGGCAGGTGGTTGATACTTAGGTGATCAGCAGGATCCGAACTTTTTGTTTGGCAGTCGTCGTAATGGCTCAGGCAGCAGGGCGACGGGTCGGAACTGTTTGAAGAATCGTGATGAAGCGCCAGCCCAAAGCAGCCCTCAGCGGGTGAGGAGGAAGAGGAAGCGGAGGACGAGGAGGAAGGAATGGGGCAGATGGGATGGTGGCAGTGACCGGTTTCAGAGTTCGAAGCCACCTCCCCTCCGTCGCCACCTAAACCTCCTCCTGCTGCTGCTGCTGCTCCCACTCCGCCGTGCTCCAGCCCGTCGTTGGGAGCAGCAAAGGCACAGCGTGGCTGCTTACAAGGGGTGCACCTCTGCACCCCTGTGCACTTCCTCTTACAAACCTGCACACACAGATAAACCAGGTGAAACCAGTTTACTTTAGGCAAGTCACGGCAATTTTGAGAATAAAAATCTTATTTGTAACCACCCRCACAAAGAAGAGATTTATAATCTATGCTTCTTTACTAAGTGAAATTGAGTTGTGTCTGTCAATGAAAGATCACTCTAACTGAATGTTCAGCTTTAATTGACACATTAAATTACTTTTTTTTCAATGTATGACACTTAACTGCTTATTGAAGGCACAAAGTTTACCTGAAAGTTTGTTTTTTAAGAGTATAGACATACTAAACCCATCACAATAAGCTGTTATACTGAATGATCAAAACTAAACAAAATGATGAACAAACTTTAAAAAATATATCACGTTTTTATCGAGCCAGACTATCAATTTCCACGATTGAATAAAACAYCTAAACAATCCCCCCTTTGTGCAGGAGAGTAATGTTGCTTTGTGTAATTGCAGAAGGTAAATCTTGGATGGCAGTTGTTCTCCTGGCGTGTTCAAGAGCCATTTTCTTTTTCCTAGCCTAGACAAAAGTGACGTTAGGACATTAGTTTGATGTGTGAGGACATTAAAGTGAGCCTCCCGAAGTTTGAATCATCAATACAAACAAAATAAAACTGACTGCAAATTTTTAAGTTACGACTGCTAGAATTATGTCGTTACAGCTTAATGACACAAAAGTCGTACGGACTTAAAATTAGGGGTGTCCCGATCCGATATTGATATCGGTCCGATATCAGCCAAAAAATGAGTATCGGATTTTATCGGCCTGCATAAAAAATGTCC
>NW_013952416.1:1491152-1492752 GCF_001266775.1 Austrofundulus limnaeus | reverse complement strand
AGACTTTTCTAAGATTTCACACTACAAAATAGGTAAAAGTGTGTGACTTGTACTGTTTTGGTAACGGGTATCGGACAATTCTCAAAGCTGCAATATCGGTATTGTATCGGAAGTGAAAAAGTTGTATCGGGACATCCCTACTTAAAACCACTTTGTTAGGTCGTACAGCCACTACTTACAATACGGTGCAAAAGTCTTGAGTCATCCGTCATCTCTTTAAACTTTGTTTCCAATAACCAGTGTTGTATAAAGTACCACAAAGTGATACTTGAGTAAAAGAACAAGTATCTTAACCAAAAAACAACTTTGGTAAAAGTTAAAGTCTCCTTTAGGAATATTACTTGAGTAAAAGTCTTAAAGTATCTGATATGTTTTGTACTTAAGTATTAAAAGTAAAAGTATTAATTTAAAATGAGCAGTTAGATTTTCTATAATGACATTTATCAGGAGGTGACCTCCCCAAAAAATGCAGAATGACTATATTGTATTAAAATAATTAATTTATGTTAAATTTAGGATGCACTAGTCCAGCTGTTTCAGTTTATTTACATATATCAAGGCCCAAACATTTTCCCCAAAATAAAAATTTATCTGAGGGCTGTGGCCAAATACAATAATATAATTCATCCATCCATCCATCCATCCATGAAATACAAATACTTCTTAAGTACAGTACTTTTATTTTAATGATTATGTCCTGCTGGAGTGTGACATGATTTGTTTGTGTACAAACTACTACTGTATCAGAATTTTATATATTTATACTTCTCATTCAACCACAATTAAATTCACTCTATCAATGAGGCACAATTTATATGGATAGTATTTATTTTTTACAATAATAAGCTGGAATAAAAACAAGCAAAAATGAAATATAAGTAACGACTTTCTACTTCTTGCCTTTTTAAAAAAAATGCAGTGAGTGGAAAGTACAGATAATTGTGTGAAAATGTAAAAAGTAGAAGTAAAAAGTAGGCTGAAAAATAATTACTCAAGTAAAGTACAGATACCCAAAAATTGTACTTAAGTACAGTAAAGAAGTATTTTAGTTACTTTACGACTCTGCYAATAACACAGACTCAAGTAGTCTTGATCTTTTTTAAAGTCTTGGTACAAACATTGACTGCTTTTTCACTCGTTTTCAGCCCAGAACAGACTTTAAGGTACTGTGTCATGATCAGGCACACAGAAAAAAACATCTAAATAAAAACAAGAGAAGAAGCAGACAAAGTTCTAGAAAACTAGAAAGCCTTAAAAAAGTCTGAAAAAATAGATCAAGAACCCTTAAAAACATTAGAACAGTGGTTCTTAACCTTTTTTGAAGTACCGAACCCACCAGCTTCGTACGCGCATTCACTGAACCCTTTTTAGTCATAAATAAAATATGCTATTTTTTTTTCCAAATTCAAGACATGGGTATATGTTTTTTTACTTGTGTATAAAATGAGCCATGCATGAACATCACCTTGCTCAAAGAACAAAACCAACACAGTGCATGAACTCACGACAAATTACAGTATGACTTTATTCTGGCCCCAGAAAAATATTTTGGCCCCATAAAAAATTTCAGCCACCCCCCAAACATATACATATATATATA
>NW_013952416.1:1487512-1489592 GCF_001266775.1 Austrofundulus limnaeus | reverse complement strand
CATCGGACCCCCAGGGTTCGATGGAACCCCTGAGACCGGCTCATTGAACCCCTAGGGTTCGATGGAACCCCTGAGACCGGCTCATTGAACCCCTAGGGTTCGATCGAACCCCTGAGACCGGCTCATCGAACCCCTAGGGTTCGATCGAACCCAGGTTAAGAACCACTGCATTAGAATAAACCGGGCTCATTGGATTTAAAGTAATTTAGATCATCACTAGAGATGCAAAACAGAAGTTTCACCACATACAGTGTTTATGAGCTTACCATCTCGGTGTAGTCGCTGGTGCAGCCGGGCACAGGCACAGGAATGGGCACAGTCACAGACACGACAGCCGTTCTAAAAAGCACCGGTGGGGGGATCAGTTTAGCAGGAACGGCTGACAGAAGACTCCTCCCCTGGCCCTCCCAGATGGCAAGTTCTCTCTGCGACAGCAGGAACTTGGAGCAGTCCTCGGGAGACGCAAGCGCCRCGTAACGCTCAGCGAGTTTCGAGGCAGCCGCCGCGCCGATGCCGACTCCGCCAACGCCGGGGACGCCGATTCCTCCGATTCCTCCGATGCTGTTGTGACGGCACCCGTTAGCGCCGGCCTCCAGCTGATCACCGTCGTCGTCGAGAGCGCCGCTGTTGCTGTGGATGATGAAGCAGAGCATGCACGGCCCCTGCAGGAAACAGTTCCTCTTCTTCTTTTTCTTGTGATGCGGCTTGCGTGTCTTCTTCTTCAGGTGTAAAGCATTTTTTGAAAGAAGATGGCCCATATAGATGACTCGAGGAAACTCTAGAACAACAGGAACACGTTCATTTAAAACAAGACCAAACGATGCAGAAATGTCCATTAGGTGTCGTTAAATGAAGAAGTTTAAATGGCACAACAAATATCTCTTAAAATCTGAAAGATTCTGCTGATTTACGTGCAAAAGTTTTAAACTACTCCTATTTGCTTTGAAAGGAACCAGACCTGTTGATAGTATTTTTAATTGTATTGATTAAAAGTCGTCTATGTGTTTTAAGTCTTTTAAAGTATTTTTTTCTTGAGACTTTAACACTGACAGTTTTCTGTCCAGAACAAATTATCTTGGCAGAATAAAGATTTAATTTAAAACCTGAAAATTGTCTATTATGTGTGACACAATACTGATTCATTCCTWGAGTTTAGGAGTTGTTTTATGCTGAAAATATTTATAGATTAGAACTGTGAAAGGGCCAGGTTCTGGACTGAAATAAGTGCAAAAAAGCATCCAAAGTCCATTGAAAAACTTTTAAAAAAGACCTTCAGAAAGCCTGTAGAAATCTGGTAAATATTGTAAATTCTTAAGAAGACAAGTAACACCACAAAAGACACGTTACATAGAGTAAAACTTAAATGAATATCAAGCAAATGTTTGTATATAAAATGAAAATAATCTAAATTTACGAGTATAGCCTAATTTYCCCTGTATGGTCTCAAAATGCAGACACCTAAACCTTGACAAAAACACATCACTGGCCAAGTGTTAACAATCCCTAAGTTTTAAATGATTAATTTATGTTGCAGTCTCAGTCACAGTGAACTGTAAACTGAGCCTTCTGCCGAATAAAACCACAAAGATGTAAACAGTGAACAGGTGGTCATTTGTGTGGCTCACACAAGCACGCAAACGCGACCTAAACACCACGGCAAGGTTTGACTTGAAGTCGCTACRGCTTCGTGTCCATTATTTCTTCCATTTCTTCCACGTTTAGAKGAGAAAAAACAGTTTTGTGACAGGCCGGTGTCTCTGCTCCATCATGACCATCAGAGATGCTAAAGTTAGCTGTAGCTCTCACCACTTCACACGCTGCGGCCACACTCCGGACGATGCTCGCATAATACTGCTGTGGTACACGGTGGAAACCAGCGCTGACAGGTCCCCACGACAGAGACACGGACGAGAAGAGCTCCAAATGAAGTGCCGTTGTGTTTATACAAACTGCTGGGCTTCAGGACGACACTTCCGCAGCCAGAGGGCAGAACGACGGAAGCCGATGAGGGCGATTCGTAATTCGTCATGGGAGCAGAGTGGAGCCATGGAATTTGTTTTTAAAATGCACATTATTATTA
>NW_013952416.1:1478721-1487276 GCF_001266775.1 Austrofundulus limnaeus | reverse complement strand
ACACACACACACACACACACACACACACACACACACACACACACACACACACACACTGGCCTGCAGCCTATGGGCGTGAACAAGCTGCAGCTCCAGAAATAGCGCAGCTGCGTGTTGTTGGGAAGCTTCAGTGAAAATGGCTGAAGTTCTCTCACCGATTATTACTCGACAAGTAAGGAAGGAAAAACGCGAACCCGGAACCCAAACCGTGGAGATCGATCTGAGAGAAGTGGAAGACTGTTTCATCTACGATCGACGGGGAAACTCTTTTCCTTTTAAGAGTTTATATCAGGACAGGAAATCTGTCATCATTTTCGTGCGGGTAAGGGAGGAAAATAAAAATAWAAAAACTTTTGGTTTTAATGCAGCTGCAGATGAGATTTTAACTTTAAGAAACGTTTCTTTTAACTCTTAATTGAGTAAATGAAGTAAGAAAATATGTTTTGGTGAGCATCATGAGCTTTTAAACTTTTCAGTAAAAATTCTGGTGGAAGTCCTTAATTTTAAATCAGGGATGTCCAAAGTGTGGCCCGGGGGCCATTTGTGGCCCCTGAACTGATTTTGTGTGGCCCCTGACTTCAGTTCAAGAATTATACTACCCGGTAATTTGTGTACACATTTGTCCCCCCGGAAAAGGTTTTTGATGTGAATGGAGACTTTCTATTTATTATTAGGGCAAATTTATAACAAAGTAAAATCTTATAACAAATATTGGCAACAATACCAATTATTTGTCTTTAAATAATCAGACTCGTAGCTTAGTGACTTCTACTGAAAAGCTGATTTTGCTGCACTCCAATCTGCTTTAAATTAATTTATTAAATTTGTTTGAATACAGAAAGCATTTTCAACAAAAGAGTGACCTAAATCCTGATTTTATTGATCAGAATTTACTAAATTGGGTTATTTTTTCCCCAATTGAAACCTAGAAAATTGCTAAATTTCTTTCAATAAGGGAAACCTGCAAAACACTTTTAAAGTTCTGGATCTAGATTAATTTACACATCCATTTCCAGCAAGAAATCTGACTACTTTATTTGTTTAATTAAAATATTCAATGCTCAGTTTATTGTTGAGCAGGTAAAGGAAAAATATTTTTGGCCCTCAAGTCCTTCTGACTTTATGGTTTTGGCCCACGTGACAAAATGTTTGGACACCCCTGTTTTAAATGAAGAGAGGGTGAGATCACATTTCTAATTCTTCAATATCCTCCATTTCAAATTCAGAATATAGCCTACTTTAAAATATTCCTTCTGACTTACAACCAAGCTCCATYGTATATTAAAGTTTTGTTCTCAGACTGTAAGTTTACTTGTGGTTCATAGAGTTTCTTAGTAAAAACAGGATGCAGTGTTTTCAGTCATAAACCTCCGACTTCACAATTCCAAGTTCCACTGCAACTGGAAMGCAGCATAAGACCTTCCTTCTTCTGATTGTGTTCGGTTGAGCTATCYCTCAGTTCTGCTGCTATATGTCTTAAACTGAACAAACGTTTCCTCACTCCATTGCTGTCTTTACTTGCACTACGCTCCATTGTAAGTTTTTCTATCATTTACTTGTGTTTTCCCTCACATAAACTGTACCTGGACTAGTTATTTTGTGTTTGTTTGTGACTTTTTCCTCTCTGACCCCAAGGCAGATAGCCGCCCAGTTTGAGCTCGGTCCTGCTGGAGGTTTCTTCCTGTTAAAAGRGAGTCGTTCCTTTCCACTGTCACCWATGTGCTGCAGACGGGAGAAAATCTGWTGCAATCTGCTGGCTTCCTTAATTACTTAATAACTGTTAATAATTGGCATTTATAATCTATGATTGCCCTTCAGGTGATGTTTTTGTGAACTGGGGCTGTAAAATGAATTTAATGCGCAGATYTAAATATTCTCTAAGTGCAGGTGTGATTATTAAATTCTCATGTGATTTGATGTCTTGTCTCTGTCTCGTGTTTTTTTTGTTCCTGCAGAATTTCTTGTGCTACAGCTGTAAAGAATATGTTGATGATTTGAGTAAAGTACCAAAAGAAGCTCTGAAGGTGAGTCCTGACAACATATCCAGGAGACAAACATTGCAAAACAAGACAATTCTTCAAAATGAGTACAAATCAGATGATTAGTTGTGTTTTGGTCACCCAGAAATAAGTTTAAATTCTGATTCAGAAAATGTCTGTTTTTTTTATTTTTCATTATTTTTATTATTCTTGTTTTTGCAGGATGCTGGAATCAGACTGGTTGTGATTGGTCAGTCTGCTTTCTGTCATATAGAGGTAAATCAGTTATTATAGTAAAGCATGTTATTGTGTCGTCACCTAAATGGAAAAAAAGTAGTACTCAGTCTTGACAAATACTACTGAACCTGCTTCAAAGTATGAATAGTATTTTATAATTGATGATTGTTGCTGCTGTATGGAGTAATGGATTACACATTTAGAAGGCATTAATAAATCCTTTATGAAGAGCCCCTTTAGAACAGAGGTTCTCAAACTGGGGTCAGCAAGCTGTGCCTTGGGGGTCCTCAAATAATTGCAAGAAGTTTCTGGTTTTTATTTTTAAAAATGCATAAATATGTGGAACAATGTAGAAGTAAAACAAACATATTAACCAAACAAAAAATAATAATTATTCCCATGGCCTTTAGGGGCAGTAAATTATTTTTAATCGTGATGGGGGCCCTGGAAATGTTTCATTCTTGTAAGGGATACCCAGAACCAAAATGTTGGTGAACCCCTGCTTTAGAGAAGTGGTACTATTTAGTCAATCACATTTTTTTTCCTTTTTTATTGTYCGTCTAGCCTTTYTGCTTGTTGACGGGGTATCCTTATGAAATGTACGTGGACCCAGAAAGGTGCATCTACCAAAAACTTGGGATGAAGAGGGAGGAGACATTCACAGAYTCTGGTAATATGATGTGGGTTTAAAGAGGCTGCAAAGTTTGTTGATTGTTAAGATACGTTATGGGTATTTTGTGTGTGTGTGTACCCAGCACGCCCCAGTCCCCATGTGAAGTCTGGTTTGTTGATGGGCCAAATGAAGAGCATATGGMGGGCAATGACCGGTCCTGCTTTTGACTTTCAGGGAGACTTAAGTCAGCAAGGTGGAGCCATCATCGCAGGACCTGGTAGGTTGTCCTCTCTGCCTCCAGTCAGGATKACTTGACTGATTTTTTTTTATCTCCTTGTTTCTCTCTCTTCGAGCATAAATACTCACTAGGTTGTTTTGCAACTGTACTGTATCTCAAGCTGAAAGATATGCAATCCACCAGTGTGTGGCATCTCTCAAAGATCTTCAGTGTACACAGAAGGAAATATTCATCCTTACAGATAGCCAAGCTGCTATCAGAGCTCTCCGAGGGCCACTCTTTACATCATTACTGGCTTGAGAGTGTGCCGAAGCAGTCAACCAACTGGGGAGAGATAACAGTGTTACTGTTAAATGGGTACCAGGMCATACTGGCATTTATGGTAATGAGAGAGCTGACTAACTTGCAAAAGCTAGCAGTCAGGCTCACTTCAAAGGACCAGAGCCTGTTGTAGGTATCTCAACAACAGTCTGTAGGACTGCCCTACAGGCCTGGATTAGACGTCAACACTCAATCTGATGGACTCTAGACAGGCACGAGAACTGATTAACAGCCCAAATCTAAGGTTTGGGAAAGCTCTCATCTCCCTGTCAAGGAAAACTCTAAGTACACTGGTTTGAGTCCTAGCTGGGCACTATCTGCTCAACCATCACAAAATGGTGATAGGACTCCATGACAATGGTCTGTGTGATGCCTGTGGCATTGAATTAGAGATCTCTTTGCACTGTAGGCCACTGCCTGGCTCTGAGTGGTCAAAGGAAAAGAATTCTTGGGGACCCCTTCATGGATCCTGAGAAGCTCAGAACACTGAGTGTTTCTAACCTTGTGTCCTTCATCTGAGAGATGAGGAGGTTTGAATGTCTTTTTGGGGAGAGCAATGGGCCYACTTAGGAGGCCTCCGCTCGTATGGATTTTATATCCATCCCCACTCACCATAACAATAACCATATTCTCTCTCTTCTCTCTTTCTCTGCAGGCTCTCAAGTTCATTTTTGTCACTTYGATATGAACCACCTGGATCACATGCCCATCCCCTGGCTCCTTCAGCTCGCTGGAGTTCATCACACTCTGGACTTCGGTGATAAACCAAAGATCATCCATGTGTAGCCTGAACACCTGCCTGCTATAGAAAGCTTGGCAGGRAAGGTGTGTTTACATTGGGGTTCGACACGTTATTTGCTCCCCTCAAATGCTCTTAATCTGCCATGGACTTCTCAAGTTTGATCAAAATGTGAGATTATTACAGAGGGTTGTGACAAGGATCCCCAGAACCTCAGGGATGTTTGGGTTCAAAATTGTTTACAAGGTTAGTTTCCCCAGTTTAGCTTCATGAGTTTTTTTTTTTCTTTGTAAGATAGTCGTCCTAATTCTAACACATTCTCACTCCCGACTCATCACATATTGACGCTTTTCCAAGGTTCCCTCTGCGTCTTATTTTGACGCGTCGGGTACATCCGTCGTTTCATTTTTTGACATACCAGGCATTTCCGTGTTCCCTCAGCGTCCTGGTTTGATGCGTTGGGACGCARAATGTAGGGGTCTTTGAGTTGGGGTCCGTGGTTAACATTAGGGATCAGATTTAATGGTTAATTTTAGGTAGTGGGGTCAGGGATAGGATGTCTAGGACGAATATTATGTAATTTTAAGCTTTGGAACACGTAGTTCACGTGAATTTCCTACGATTTCTAAAAATGGTTAATTTTAGGTATCAGGGTTAATGGTTAATTTTAGGTACTAGGGTCAGGAAYAGCATGTCTAGAGTGAATAAAGGTAATTTTAGGCTTTGGGACGGTTGTTTTGGTGCATTTTCTACACTTTCTGAAATTATGACAACGGATTCCGCCCCATCTCATCAATAACTGACGCAAGGGGTGTACCCGACGCGTCAAAATCGGGCACAGAGAGAACCTTGGAAAAGCATCAATATGTGACGACTTGGGAGTGAGAATGGGTTGCATCTTGACCTYTTGGAGACCCACTTTAGTGCCTGATGGATTATTTAAGGGTAGATTTCAGGCCGTGAAAGAGACATTTTTACAAATGTCCACCCTATTTGTTTGTATACCTTCAACTAATTGGCTTGCCAGAATAAAACTGAATGCAGGAACACAGAAAATGAATCTAATTTAAGCTGAACTAACTGGAAAAGTTAAGTTTGAGTCTTATAACATGAACATGAGAAGACATTTAACCCTGTTTCTTACAGGATTAAAATAAAATGCTTATGAACATTTGACCTTTATTTTCAGCGAGGAAGGATGCAAATGACGTTGCGTCCCGGGTCAAATGTCTCAGCAGTTGTTGCATGTGTTTGTCACCTCCTGCTCTGTTTTTTTTATGTACAGAAATCTGATACCTGGATTTTTTTTATGTGTGTGCTTTGCTTAGAGCTGCATGAGCATCTAAAGCAAAGTGACAAGGGGGGGTGGGGGGGTGAGATCAGATAAAATTGACCCCAGAACAAATCATAGTCTCCATGACAAAATATTAACCTAAAAGTAAAGAATCCAAAATATTTCCTCACTATTTTACATTCCTGTGCAATCATGTCCGCATTTCAGTAACAAATTTTTTTTTTTCAATATTTCTTAGATTTTCGTCTAAACTGCTGTTTTTTTTTTAGGTTTTTCTTTAAGAGGACAAACTTAAGTGTTGAGGGTTAAATTATTTCTTTATTGCAGCTCATAGTTGAATGCTTTAAGAATTCATAAGCTGGTCTGAATTCAAAGAGATTACAAGGAGATAGAAAAAGTGTTTTGTTACGTTTTATAATTTTCCTGTTCTTTTTTTACATGTTGAATAAATTTGAAGCTGTGTTATAAAGTATTTGCTTACTAAACTCTTTTAGAGCAGCTGCAGTGCTGGTTTCTTGTCTTGTTTTCAAAACTTTGATAGTTTTTATTCAAATAAATTATTTTTTTCTTTCTTGATTGCATTCACGTTTTCATTCATATTGGTGCACCCAGAAAAGTTTTAATGGGTGGGCCTTGTGGGGGGCCGCTGAAACTCCATGGGACCAGAACTTCAGATTTGTAATGTTGTCATTTGACAAAGACAGAAATATGGATTCACCTTCTGATATAGACCTATAGGCCTGTTTCAGTTTGGATAGATAGATCTACACAGTTTTTTAAGACTAGATATTATTGAAAACAAATCACTGTCACTACTCAACTCACTGAAGCTTGCATTGTTGTTGTTGTTGTTGTTATTTTTTGTGCACATGACCTATTGAGACTTCCTGCGATGRCGCCAATAAAAACATCTGCAACTTATGGTTCCCTTTGGGTTGTGCATTGAACATTTAAGGGGTCTGCTATTGCACGTCTGACAACAGAAACCTGCCCCTGCGAGGAGACGTCACCAACACCACCACAGAGACTGGCTGACACACACGCACACGCGCGCACACAACACAAGCACGCACATAAAGGGCTCTTGACGGGGCACCGAAACGCAGACAAGCAGCTCGCCTGCAGTGGAAAACAAAACAGAGGTGGTCTGCAGCAGACATCTGCACAATGTCCGCCGCGCAGCTCTGAGGAGAAAACAATGAAGCGCAAGAGCGAGAGGAGACGAGCGGAGTCGAGGAAAAAGCGCTGTGCAGCTCCCAGCAGCTCRGAGGCGGAGCCAAACTCTGATATTTACATTGAGATAACAGGTAAGAGGGCTCTGCGCGATGAACCCTGGCAACTTTCAGCCCACTCGGCAGATGCACGGAGACACAGCCTCGTTTTAAACGCAGCAAAAGTCCTTGATTTTCCTCCGCTTTGCCCCCAATATGGCGACACCGTCTGTGTCCCCCCTTTAGCGCGTTAGGTTTGCGCAGATCCACCTTGGCAAATATGTGCGCGCAGGAACGACTCMTTATTGCATGTCGTTTATTTCCTTGTAATCAGTGACACCATCACTCCTCTTCGTGCACGCTGTTCGTTTTAACCACAGCGTTTGTTATCCGTGTACAAATGCGCAGCGCGGTGCAATAACTGTAAACGTGAATCCGCTCTCAACCCCTGATCGTGTTGAATTTCACAACTTTTTTTTTGACGTTTCCTGGTTCCATCACATTCATTAAAGCTCGAGTCTGAAAGAGGGAGGTTCGTCTCAGTGAGAATCTCAAATCTGACTGGCTGTCAGATCATCCTAGCAACCGCTCGCAGGGCCTATCAGGTCTTTCGTCTTGAGAACTTTAAACTAAAAGAGGCGGGACGATGCTGGACGAGCAGCGCTATCTGTCCAATCGCGTGGCGCCGTGCGTCTGCCGCAACCAATGGAAAGCCGCAGGACGCCAGGGAGGAGGAGTCGCGCGCGCGGGGTGGTGGTGGTGGGGGGGCTCAGTTTTAGCAGAGTGCGCACTTGCACTCGACACTCCCCTTCTCTCTTCGGTTGGTGACTTTTCTCCTTTTTTGTAAACAACTTCAAGGGAGAGGTTTATTTAAACGTAACGTTTTTCAAATATCTGCTTCTAGCAAATTTTTTATAAACCTCGAAACATACTTTTTGGGTAAGTTTTACTTGGTATGCCCAAGTCTTAGTGAGGAAATTGACTCCATTAGTCCGTACATTTTTATGAGTCAGGGAAAAAAAAAACGTAATGTTCAAGTCTGTTTGCAAAATGACTTCTGACGATGTCTTATCGAGATGTATGGAGTTTTTAAAAGGTGAGTTACCAGTAAAATTGACAGAATAATGTTAAAGGCAAAAAAACTGCTGTTTTTTGTTGTTGTTGTTGTTGGATGAATAAACCAAAATGTGTATTTATGACTAATTGTGCTAATTTTTGTCTCACCCTTCTTCTCTTTAGATCAACTATATTTTGCCATWCTTCAGCAGAAGATCAAGAGCACAGCTGACCGACACTGTTTCAGCATAGATGAAGAGCTGGCATATGAGAAGTGAGTAGTATTTTTCTACTTTGTCCCTTTTAGCCTCAAACAGAGTGCGGTAAAACGTTTTAAATAGCTTTGTAACTGTTATAATCGTGCAGATTTGATTCATCTGATTTGATGAATAATCTCAATTTTAAATGCACACATATCAGGTTTGAAGTTACTCAAAAAGTCTAATGGTTTCAAAAAAATATGCACATAATAGAAATAAAGCAAATAAAAAGGGTGCATATTTGCAGCAGTGCCTGCAGTTTTGGKGGGGCATGTTGTGAAGAGTGGAGTTGTTTTTATGTGTTGTCGTTCAGCTGGAGAGAAGCAGAACARGACTGACCTGAGGTTTGACCCGGTAGTACCAAAAAGACCACTCCATTTTGCAACTCTTTCTCCTTTTTGGTTTTGACCCACTCTGCCATCAAATGCTTCCAAATATAGTTTTTACTCATATCAGTTTTTTCACTGTGTCATTCTGATTTGGTTGATTCGAACTAGAGAAACTTCCCCAGAGACGATGGCTGGTTGCAGAAATAGAAATTCTGACAGTCTCTCTCTCTCTCTCTCTCTCTCTCTCTCTCTCTCTCTCTCTCTCTCTCTCTCTCTCT
>NW_013952416.1:1475637-1477600 GCF_001266775.1 Austrofundulus limnaeus | reverse complement strand
CTCTCTCTCTCTCTCTCTCTCTCTCTCTCTCTCACAGAGACTGTCTCTCTCTCTCTCTCTCTCTCTCTCTCTCTCTCAGCTTCTATGCAGACTTCGGTCCCCTTAACTTGGCCATGTTTTATCGCTTCTGTTGCAAGCTGACAAAGAAGCTCAAGGTAAAGTAAACTGCAGCAATTAATTACACTTCCTGGAACAGAGAATGGAAAGAAAGGCGTGGGTCAATCAATATCTATTTATACGTGCAGTAAGGGGGAGAAAGTAAAGCAGCTTTTTTTTGTTGTTGGTTGTTTCTACATGTCAGTTAGGTGTTTTACTGTTAGATTTACGTGTCTGATGTTGCCATTTTGTCAAAATGTGATAGGTTGTTCCTCGTTTTTTGAGGCAGTTTGTCTGTATTTGTGTGTGTTAGGCCTTTCAGATAATTTATCTTCGCAAATTTGTATGAGAAAATATTTTTGGTGATTGTTCAGCTTTGCTCCAAGTTTGCTCTTAATTTTGCCATAACACCACCAACTAATATAGTCAGCTTTTTAAGATAAATTAAATCTCCCAACTTCATTAGGAAAGATCTTTAKGTGTAAAATAATTGTTTAGTAGTGTCCTAAAGTTTTTGTGCTGTGTCACGCTAAGGATGGGAATTACACAACTCTTTGTTTTAAGTCAAACAAAGTTTCTGTTTTCATGTTTTTGCACAGTCCRTTAGTCTCTCACGGAAGAAGATCATTTTTTATACCTGTGGGGATCAGAAAAAACAAGCCAATGCCGCCTATCTAATAGGCTCATATGCAGTAAGTTGTGCACAAACGTGCTTACATTCTTTTATATTTCTTGTGAAAGTTTATGATTATAAACATGGCGGGTGTCTAATATCAAACTGGCATGTAATACAAGATGGAACTGACTGATAAGACCTTTGTTTTTGGAAGGTAATGCATCTTAATATGACGCCAGAAGAAGCCTACGGTCTGTTGGTATCGAGGAATTCCATATATATTCCATTCAGGTAATGAGACACCTTCATAGTACGAAGTTGATATGAAAACACTGCTGCTCTTTTATGAAAATACACTGTTTTTGCATCCATTGAATGATCGTTGTTGCTTTTCAATTTACCTGCTAAAAGGGCATTTTTCTTGTAAAATCCCCCCTCTCTGCTTGAGAGCATTTATTGGAGAGCTCGAAAACTCTACTTATTCCAAAAAAACTCAAACTAATAAAATGCACAACCTCGAGAATTTCATCTAACATGTCATTGAGCGATTCGCAGGGAAAGAAATGTGTCGCACTCCAGCGGGGTGCTTTAACAACCTACGTCACTTCAACATGCTGCTCAGTATTGTCTAAGAAAGATCTGTAACAGCTATTTGTGGCTGAACAGCAGACAAAAAAAAAAAAGAATTCAGAAAATTGCCAGTATTCACTTTGGTTTGTGTTGGTGTGAGCTCTCAGGGTCTTTACAGGATGCTGTGTCATTCTGTAATAATGTGCATTCAGGGATGTGGAGTACTGCTGAGGGGGCAGACCTGGACTTAGAACAAAGGTGGAAGTGGAACCGACTCACTCCGCCTCTTGCTGTTCTGAAAAAGAGATGTCGATTTGTGCTTCAGAGAGAAGTTGTTGTGCTTTTTTTATTTAGCACTTGGAATAAACACGTCATTGAAAAGTATTACTGCTATTTTAGATCACAGAACTGTAAAAAATAAAAAAATAAAAAATATATCATTAAATGATGTCAGTTTATAAACAAAGGGCATTCTTGTGTTAATTAGCAATTTTTTGGCCCCCTATAATGTCCTATAAAACAATCAAACATTAAATATTGCAGTGTCATTGAAGCACAAAAAAGAAAGAAGGATTAGGAATTAAGTGCGCTTTTAAAAACTGATTTTTTTAAAGATAAATGATGTTAAAGCAAGGGTTCCCAAACAGCATTAGCCCCGCAAACCCACAAACAATTGTAATC
>NW_013952416.1:1470194-1475627 GCF_001266775.1 Austrofundulus limnaeus | reverse complement strand
GTATTTTTACAGTCTTTATTTTACAGGTAAAATATTTTATTAAATAAAATCTAATGTTACAACTAATCATGGATCCCTTTAATTGCAAAGGATAGTAATTATTCTGCTTTATTTGAAGCTGGTCTGGGGAGAACCGGAACGCTCATTGCCTGCTACCTAATGAAACATTACCGCCTGACTGCTGCAGAAGCTATCGCATGGATACGCATCTGCCGACCAGGTTCTATCATTGGGCCTCAGCAGAACTTTGTTGAAGAGTAGGTGTTAACTAAAAAAGGATTTTTATTTCATGGTTTTAATAGTTCTACGATTCGTGTTTTATAAAATAACATATTTTTGTGAAGGTTTTGTGGCCATTCATTCATTTGAGTCTGTGTGGTTTTTTTTTTTTTTTTTAAACCAGGAAGCAGAACAGTCTCTGGGCGGATGGCGATGTTTGCCGGGAGAAAATGCTGAATGAACAAGAGAATGGCAAACTGGCTGTGACCCGGATCCTGTCTGGAGTGGATGACATAACCATCAATGGGAACAACAAGAACAAGGCATCCAAGAAAGAAGAAATAGAGCTGGTAAGTTGGACTTGACCCTTTCGACACATTATTGATGGGAAAAATGCCCACGCAAACTGAATAAATTAAATCAAAAGAAAACAGAGTTTAGTGTTATTTGCTTTTTAATTTTCTGTTTTACAGTACAATGATGAAGAGGAGAGAAATGGCCTCACACAGGGAGATAAACTACGAGCCCTGAAGAGCAAGAGGCACGCCAGGTCGTCTTCAGGGTCCCTGTCGTAAGTATCAAAGCGAACCTCATCATGCATCACGCCTACATGTGTTGTAGAACAGTAATATGACTCCCCTTCCATGTCAGCCCCCTCTGATCATTACACATACRCATTAGTGCTTTTCAAATTATAGGTAACTTAAGCTTTGAAGACCAGAAAGAGCAGGGGTGTCAAACTCCTGTCCTCGAGGGCCGCTATCCTGCATGTTTTAGAGGTTTTCTTGCTCCAACACACCTGATTTTGATCGCTGGGTGATTAACAGGCTTCTGCCCAATTTGAAGAGTTAATTCAATCACTGAATCAGGTGTGTTGGAGCTGGAAAACCTCTAAAACATGCAGGGTAGCGGCCCTCGAGGACTGGAGTTTGACACCCCTGCTCTGGTTCTAATATGTTCGATGAATACTAAACTCCCCTTTCCCTTCAGGATATTCTTTTAGGAACCGTATCAGCTGCTCTCCTTGACCTTTAGCCCAGCACTTCACACGGACTGGTTGTAATAAAAAAATATTTTAATTTCATTTTACTCTCTTTTGGGGTTTGAATGTGCAGTAAAATTATTCCATAATCCTCCTTAATCAGTGAGCGATGAGGATGAACAGTGATTCAAGGAAGGAGCAGCTCACATGTTACGGCACAGTGTTAGCGACAGTTGTTTGACACACACTCTCCCAGCTAAAACGAGTTTGCTTTTTTTTCAAGAGCTGGATTTAGAACGGCACAAAACATTTGAATCTGTTATTTAAAGGAAGCTCTATTGATCTGGTAACTTTCTTCTTCAGTCACAATCTTGTAGCTGAGGGAGAAAACAAATATTAACTAAATTAGATATGTCTTCCTAGTCAGTAGGTCATGAGGTCACAGATGGGTAACTGGGCCTCTTATTCAGTCAATAGAAGACTTTGGAATAGGTAATCGATAAAGCAGAGAGAACACGTTTAGATTAGTGTTGAAATGGAAAATTACTCTTGAAAGACAAACAGCATTTTATTTATATTATTTGTTCGGCAATCATGCGTTGCACAGAAACACTTAAGTTGGCATTTGTTGAAATTGAACTTTAAACATTTATTTTAAAAAAGTGGTTACAGAGGTTTAAGGTGGATTAAGCTCCTGAGTCTAAAAAAACTCTTAAATGTTTCAACCTGTGTCCTATCCTCTCTTGCATTAGGTTGTAAAATGTGTATTTTTGCTGTAAATATTAACATTTGTACCCATATTCAGCAATAATGTGTTGGCTTTATTGTTATATTTTTACACTTATTAGTGCAACCCAAGTCTGTCAACTTCAAACACCGTCAGTGTTTCTGAGTGTGTCAGAGGACTGTAAACTTAAAGCTGTTAAAACTAGAAACCAGTTAATCTGGGAAATGTCAAAGATGAGAATCAAAAGCATAAAATATAGCTAATTAAATCATGTCTTTGCACTTATTTCTGGTGTCTTATTTGTACACGAAACAATTTAGACAATTATGAACAATTGTAGCATATTGTTAGCCAGCTTTATGTGGTGCTAAAGTGCTAATGCTAACCCACTGCTGATCAGAAAGAGTGCTAAAAAGGATTTTCTCTCAATTAGTTTTTTGTCCACATCACTTGTGCCCACATAAATCAGGCTGTGGAAGTCTGAGTGTCAGCGTGGCTGTAGGTGGTTGACAGGCCTCTGCCTATGTACCCATATGGCTTTGGCTTTTGTTGTGTCAGGCAGGTGGTAGTGTTCTGCTGCAGCCTCATGGGCACGGCGTGGCCGATGTGTTGCCTGCCATTCAAAAGATAGCAGAGATATAGTGGGGGAGAGGAAAACAGAGAGAGGATGTGAGGTTTTGTATGAAGGAGGTAAGTGCATGTCACTTCCTTTCCAGCTTACATCCTCTTTCTGTAGATATGGTTGCCATGCCAGTTAAGTGTACGGCTGACGGTGTGACCGATTTTTGAAGTTGTCCTGTTTCTCTTTTCTTTCTTTTATTTTGTATGACTATGGTGTGAAGTGGATATGCATTGACACGGCTTTTATTATTTGCCTCATGAACACACTGAGCTGTTCTGCTTTGATGTCATTGTATGTCGAAGATATTCTCTCAAATTAAGCCCACTGTACTTTATAACAGCAGCACCAATTAATCAACTAATCAGGGCTTGAAATGAGATCCGGATTAGTTGAATTAAACGTTTCGGTTCCTGGCTTGCACTGATTTGGCACTACTGAAGAAAATTGCTGAGCTTTTTTTTTTGCCAGCTCCTGTAATTAGGCTACGTTTTGTTTTAGTTAATAGTTATGTTAGTGTTTCAGTTTTAATTTGGTTTAGATGGATGAATTCCACCTGATCCTCATTCTCATGTAAAGGATTACTGTGATCCTATGGGATGAAAATGGGTTCTCATTCATTCTCAAGAGGGAGTTGAGGCAGAAGAGAGATTTCCCGGCGCTTTAGGGCGTAAGCTGCATCAGTAWATGCACTGCTACACAAATATCTAATGTCAAGCTGAACTTCACCATCTGGCTTCTCTGTTTGTTTTGTTACGTAACACTGCACTGCATGGTGAATTCCAGGGASGATCAGAACAATGTTTACCCACACTTTCCTTCATCTCTTCTGCCTTCTCATGCATGGCATAAGGCGCGAAACCCTTGGACATGCATGCATGCAGTGTTTGTGTCTAACATGTAATAATGTTGGGCTGGGATCATTGTTGATGGCCTGTTGGTTTTCCATTGCTTTTCTGACTGGATCAGTGTCTTCAGACCACCGGAGATGTAACTCCTGCAAGTTTTGAAATGATCTCCCTTAAATATAAATATAAAGATATATACTATTTAGTTCAGTATACGAATTATAAGCTTAATCAGAAAATTGACAAACTGATATTAACAGCTAGGTAACTGCTGTATGCTTTCCCCCAAGTTTGTTTAAGAGCTTTTAATCTTTTTAAAGGATATATAGTTTTAAGATTTGTTACAAGTTAAAAAAAACAGTGAATGTAAAAGTAGTACAAGTAAAACTTTTTTAAAAACAGAACACAATATCTGCCACTGGTGGATACAAGGTTTTATGATGGTTGTTTATTCAATCCAGTCCCAGTGGAAAAGCACATCAAAGGCTTTGTGTCCTGSCCAGACGTCTCTTGTCTCTCCTTCCTTTTTTTTTCTCTCTTTTTTTTTCCGTTTTGCTCTTGTTGTTGGATTTGTCCTCCTTTCAGATGGCTGGTAGCCATGCTGCTCTCCCTGTGTAGCCTTGCCCTGTGGTGGATTGTGTATGGCTTCCCTTCTTCCATCCTGCATTTCTGTATAGACGGGTTAGGATTTCACTGAGTTCTGCTGCCCGTCAGCCCCCCCAAAAAACCTGTCCTGCCCCTACTTCTGGAACTCTAACTGAGAATGCTGTAAGTGAGCTCAAGGTTTCTCTTTTTAATTTATTTTTTCTTATTCCCAACCTAAATTAGAAACTTGTTCAAATTTGATTCTTTGTCAGTATAAGTTTAAAGATGATGAGCAGAGACAGATTTTAGAAATCTCAACTTGTCCTTGTCACCATTTTCTGTATATGATTTTACACCACACATTCTGATCATCCTGCCATTCCTGAACACCATGCTTTGCTAGTTGTTTTCTTTGAGTGGTAAATCAAACTACCCAACAATTAAAGCTTGTTTAATAAAGCACCTCTCTGGCTTATCTTGTTGCTTAATTTGGCTGTGCTAACCCAAAGCTAGCTGCTAAAGGCAGCGCTAATATTTTAACAAGCTAATCATTTTTCTGAAAATTATTGCCCATTTCGTCACAGCCTTTTCCTCCTCTGCCTCCACTGTGTTATCTTTCTATACGTGAAGTTTTGTTTATTTAAGTCATGTTATTTTGTCTTTACAGACAAGAAGAGAATAAAATACACACTCGGTCTTCGTCGCAGTCTCTTAGGTAAAAAGTTCTCACAGGTCGAATACATTCATGCTGATCTGAAACACGACGTCGACTAACTGATGTTTATCTCTTCTGCAGCAAGGTCATTATGCAGACCGGTGTGCAGGGTTGTAAGACCGGCATCGGATCGCTGGCTCTGTCTGACCACTCAGAGAGCAGGAAGAGGACCAGAACCTCGCTGCCAGCTAACGGAGCAGGAGGAAGGTCAGCGAGTAGATCTGACGCAAGCACTTACACGAATCACAAATAATCAGGGTGGAGGAGACCTGTAAATGCGTGGCAGCTTGTTGAAAAGCTAACATTAATTCAGACTATTTTAATTATTTCTACTTTGTGGATTTATGTGTTGTTGTGTTTTTAACATGTTGTGTTTTGTGTGATATTGACACGTAGCTGAAAGCAGTCAAGAGGCTATAGCCATTCATAGTTCCTTGTGGGGTAAATTAACAGCTTCCCTTCTCTCTGCCAGCTCCCTGTGCCAAACCAGACTGGTCAGATCTCTAGGCAACTTGCATGTCGTGGCTGGCAGCAGTGACCCAATGTGTTGTGAGCCATGTGGCAGCCATAGAGACAAAGGGCCCCTCATCAACTTAAACACAACACAGGGCCACCTGCAGGCAAGCTCCCTCAGACACACACTGAGCCGTATGTGGACCCGGACTGCATTTACATACAGAGGGGACAAAAACTGTTTTTTTTTTTCTCTTTGGCGGGGTCTATTATTTTATAAAAAAC
>NW_013952416.1:1463982-1468318 GCF_001266775.1 Austrofundulus limnaeus | reverse complement strand
TATATATATATATATATATTCAAGTCAATAAGTCAATTTAAAATTCATTAAAAATCCTGATCCCTCATACCATTTCCCAACATTTACTAGAATACAGCTCTTTTATACAAATAGACCTGGCAAGACACCTTAAAATTCTCACTGAAACAAAATATTTTGCAAGAATAATGGTGTATAGAATGAAGTGTTCCCAGATGTCTACATGACTTTTAGCTTGTACCAAAAGTTTTTATAAGTTGTGACATTTACCTTACAGATCTTAATTAAAATCAGGAATGCATATGCAGGACATCTGGTCACAAAACTGATATTTTGACCAGATGTGTATTTGGGTTTTAGCAGCAACAGTTTCTCAAGACCAAATGTAAAAATTTGAATCTTTGTGTAAATGTAGTCATAAGTCCTGAGGCTCAGTGTGCTCAGTCTCCTTTTATTTTTAAACACCTRCATATGTATGGAGCTTTATGTTTTCCAGTCTAACACCTTTTGGGTTGCTTCAAACTACCTCAGTCTCTCTGCTGCTTTTTTATGTCTTTTGTTCTGTAAGAACAGCCTCTTCTGGAGTATGATTGGCTTATAGCTTGTCTGGATTCTGTTGCTCACTGTGTGGCCTGACTGTGGCCACCACTCTGTAGCCTGTTGGGCATCCTTTACTCATCTGTAATGCTCAAATCTTTCAATCTTTATTTCTTACATGCAACAGATGCACTGTCTCCCGAGGACGTAAAGCTCGCAGCTCTTTACATTCAATTAGATTTTCCAGACTATGGTACCCATCTTTATCTTTTCTTACATTTACTGTATCTAAAATATTAAGTACATGCAAATTCACAGTATCTCAGTGCTGATTTGTTTTGTTTCCTCTTTTTTCAGTCACTCCATACCCAAAGCTAGAGCTCCTCTCCTCCGATAAGCTTGTGGATCTGGGAATTCTGATGTCGTCCAACACATGTATTCTGATTTATGACTCTTCAGTTTGTTTTGTTCTTTTTCAAAGGCCGGCACAACTTTTAACCAAGGCACTAAGATGGATTTTATATTTTTTAAACACTGCATCATGAAGTGAAGTTATAATCTAGTTGTTTGTACTTAATGCATGCAGTAGCAAAAGTCGGATTAAACTACTGACATGTCAGAATCAGGAGATTCCTTCGAAAATGTGCAACATTTTGATTTTATGCTTTTATAGAGAAAAATCTATAGCTGCAATGAGCAACAGTGAGTTCTGTAAATAAGTATAAAAAAAATCAATGTGTGCACTTGTACTGCCATGCAATATGATTTGTATTAGTTTCAGCTGCATTACTTTAAAGCTGTACATATGTCAACATTATACCGAGTTTGTATTTTGTAAATATTTTGTACTGTTAAAATCATGCCATGAAACGGTCCTGATGGGGCCGTGTTTAATTTTTGTTAATAAATCAATAGATATTTGACTAAAGCAAATAAAATCAGAATTTTTAAAACATGCTCAAATGCAGTTTTGTTTTACATCAGTATTGACCCGTTCCTGTATTGATAAACTAGAAAGTAGCCAACCAGAAGTCTTCGATTTAGAATTAGACGTTTTCTTAAAACTACTTTGCAAAAGCATTTATTGAACAGTGCAAACAACAAACTCAAGAACTGAAATGTGAAAATTTTTAAAGTAGAAGGCAAGTGAGCTCTGTTATTTTCCTGACGACAGTGCAGGAAAGTCTTCTGGATCATCAGGATTAGGTGCCAGACCTGCTTCTTCCTAATTAGAAAACATATGATCAGCTTTGAGACATTCCCTAAATACAATACCACATCATACATTGTAACTATTAAATTGCTCCACTTTTGATACATTTAGTATTCTGCTGACTGTGGAAATGAACATACCCTGTCAAATGTGGGTTTGGCTCTCTCAGAGCCAACACTCTGACCACCCCGTGCTCCCCTTCCTCTGCCACCTCGGTTTGGGCGTCCAAGACTCCCAAAATTGATGTCCAAGCGGGTGGTGATGTCATTTACAGACCTGCGGAGGAAGTTCCCGTCGTCCTCCATGTCCTCCGCAGCATCCTTTGAGGTCTGAAAATTAGAAGCGAGTGCCGAATTAAGAGGAGCGATAAAAAAATGTGATTACACTTTCAAACTGTTTTTGATTAGGTGTTCATGTTTTGCCACAATTTCATGTATGAAATCATTTTTTAAAAAGAATTGATACAAAATTGAAGAATTGGTTTTTGATGGCTAATAAAATATTCACTCCCTCGTTTGTTCTAGGATTCAGCCAGTTAGCTTGACTTTAAAGTTCTTTAAAGAAAGCTGACGTCTATTGCAGGTAAAACACTGACTACTTGTTTCACTGTTACACTATAAAAATAAAATAAAAAAAACTATGGGCCATATGATTTGCATACATTCCTTTAAATTCCCCACCTCCAGATACTTGGACTGGTGGATGACCTTTGCTTTGGAGGGGATCTTGTCTTCGGCTTTGCGGATATTAAACTCTGCTTTGGGACGACTCATCTCCTGGAGGGCCTTCCACTCATCCAGGGTCATCTCCATGGCAACCTGGACCACCATCTCATTGTCTTCATCCGTTGCCCTGAATCGTGAATGGAGAAATTCAAATGTATTGCAATACTGATACTATTTTTGGCACYTGTCCATCTTTTCCCTGTGTTTTAATTTAAGAAAATCCCAACAAGCAACTCACTGATTTGGATTCTCCTCCAAAGGTATTTGGGGTTCCTCAGATTTGACAGCAGACATCGTTTCCATCAGTTCACTTCAGAAATAAATTTAAAAAAAAAAGGGCAGAAACTGAAATTATARTACCCAAGTAAACAAGTTGTCACACCCAAACTGAAGTTCACCAACCCTGCAGCTTCTTCAGCGCAGCCCCAGTTCCACGGACCTCTTCCTCCTCGCTTCTCCTCTGTACAGATCCSCCTGAAATTATTACATTATGACTGATGATCCACATTAAGAGCTTTTTCCGTTCCTAAAAAAAAAAATCAAGTGACGAGGCTTACGTTCCATCGTGCCGATCGTATTCTCTCTTGCCTCTCTGATAAAAGTTTTCAGAGTTCCTTGCGTGTCCCCCACCTCTTGTTCCTCTTCTGCCTCTGAGCCCCCCTCTGCCGCTGAAGTCTGAGTCGTCATAGGAGGACCTGTCAGCCAAAAAAGTAAAGATTTGAAGATGTTAAATTTGACTGAACACGAGCAAACAATGCAGTACAAAAGAAAAAAAAAATAACGCACATTAATTATTGGCGTTGTGCTTTTAATGCAGAATATCTGCTCCTACATACTTGGGGACTGAGAACTCCAGTGTCGGCTCTTCTTGGTTGGATCTACGCTGCCCTGCAGCAGCTCTTCTTGGGTTCCTCTGGGCCTCAAACCTGCTGTCCTTCTCCATCACTGCCTGCTGCTTACTCACTGAGGACACAACCCAAATTACTGATAGCTTGTGTCACCAATTCATATTTTCCCACATAAATTACAGAATTAAATACCTAAGAACTAGCCAGTCAATTTAAGAAATGGATCAGCTTTATACTTTATAAAGCCTTAGCCTTTTAAGTGTTAAACTTCAATTCTAAATGCTGATAAATTCCTTTTTTGCACAATTAAACTCTCAGTTAAGAAAACATGTTTTGCATTATTTATCTGAATGACTGCAGGGGTCATTCCCAGTCTGCTCTTACAGAGAACACTGTGGAAAAGCTTAACAGGCAGTGTGCCCATTTTGCCAACCCTGCATCATTAACAGCTGACTCATCCAGTCCAGAACCTCCTGCACCTGCCAGAACTGGTGGATCCAGTCCAGCAGCTCACCTGGAACCATGCTTTGACCATCCACGGCGACCGGGGCTCGCCTGTCCCTCTGGGACTCCTTCTGGCCGGCCTTCTTCTGCCTGGCTCTCCTCTCCTCCTCCTCTTTCTTCTTCTTTTTCTTCCTCTCCTTCTCCAGCTCCGCCTCGTTCATCAGGTCGAACGGGTCKGCGGCGTCGTCGTCGAGGAGGTCGCCGAACCTGTTCGCCACCGCGCACCCGAAGGCGTCTTGCAGCATGTTGTTCGCCTGCCTGTGACGGGAGAGCAGAAGAGTTCAGGAGCAGCAGCTGCCTGACATGAACCACCTGCCGCACCAGCGCTGAACACCCAACTGAAGGAAGCACCGTCCCGGCTCCGGGAGAAATCACTTGAAGAAAAAAAAAAAAAAGCTCCGCGCTTTGTCGGCAGCTTTTAAACGTTTGCACGTGCGGAAGCGACGACACGCCCACGCGCTCATTAAATAGGCTGATCGATATGTGGCACTGCTCGAGCACTCAGTCAAACTGCGAGGGCGAAAATAAAG
>NW_013952416.1:1457699-1462236 GCF_001266775.1 Austrofundulus limnaeus | reverse complement strand
CCATAAGTTAGATTACATATTTCTGTATATAAAGAAAACAATTACTTTTTTTTTTTTTCACTTTTTTGAGTTTGGTGATGTTTCAAACTGTTAAACACTGCCACCAACTGTTCAGGAGGATTATTACACCCCTAAAGGTTGTTTCACTGTGGAAGGGGTGTGTAGAGTAGGATGGCCAATGGGGAGGCCAAAGATTTTTCTGCGGTGGCCATGGCCACTCCTGGCTCCGCCCCTGCATTAGGGCCACCATGCATGGTAACCACACACCTGTGTCTTTAAACAGCCAAGTTAATGAGGGAGGCAAAAACGCAGACTGAAAAGTAAGCCTCAGACGATAGCTGTGCAAAACAACTATAAGACAGACTGTAAAACTAGTAAATAAATCTGACTCAGCTGTGTCGCCTACCAGGAGAATGAGTCAGGAGAAATTTTATGATGCATTTTGGCTTCATCTAGTGGTCAGAATGTGTTGAGGCACTTTCTACTGGTACAGGGGCGCTCTTGTGTCAGCTTTGATGCTTTTCAGGAAATATAATAGACTCATACAAAGTAMGATCCAGAGTTAAATTCAAATAAGACGCCAAACTTAAAAATCATAAGTCAAAGAAATACTATTTGCAACAAAATACTGATTGACATTGTTTCTACTAGCTACATCTCTGTTGTGTGTGACTTGTTTAATTTGTGCTTTCCATTAGAAAGATGCACTGCAGGGCCTTCTATTGTGGAATCTATTGATATTCTCCTCTAAATTATTATTATTTTTCTTAACCTTATTTTAATCCTCGTGGCAGAAAGCAATACCCAAAATGTTTATTGAGCCATGCTGATTGAAGATGAGGAAATGAAATCATTCACCAAGTGGCAGGTCTCTTCAAAGTGTTTGCAGGAACTTATCTTAATGTTATCTGCCAACTCAAGAAGAGAATAATAACTGTAAAAATCWAATTCAGGACTTTGATCTGCACCGTGTGCTCTCTGTTGCATTAGCTCCGCTAATGGGGGCAACAACCACATTCTAAAAACAATTCAAAGTGCTTGAGATAATATACTAATACTAAAAATACATACTGATACTAAAAATACAATCAGAAACAAAGACAAAAAGATGCGTAATGACAACACTTTTTATTTTGTTTATATTTACAGGCCATGAACATTATTAGGTAAAGAACACAGTATGATTTTGATGGCATTGTTAAATAGGCTAATACAACTAGTGACGTGCAGATTGATACTGAAATATCAATACTACCGATACCAGAACTTTATGCTCTAGAATTGATACTAAAATCAAAATGTTGATATTTTGATACTTCAGTTATTTCACATAATGTATATCATTAACAGGAAAATAGTGGAAAATAACTATTCAAGTCTTGTCTAAATCAAATGTGGTTGGAGGAAACTATTTTTTCTTCCACTTGGTGATGCATCAGCTCGGTGGCCTGTGCTCAGTCAGTCAGTCAGTTTGTAGATGTATGTCAGGCCATTTTAACATATAATCTGCTTCGTCTGACTGTAATTATATTCTAGATGAGGGGTTTCCAAACTCATGGCCCCACAAACAGCATTAGTTCTGGCCAGGGACCTTCTTGCAAACCCACAAACCGTGCTACAAAATATACAAAGTAACAACTTTTTAAATATTTTTTCTCACTTTTATTCACTATTCAAAAATTATTATATTTCTTTAGAATAAGAATTTTAAATTGTGCTAAATAGATAAACGGTTAGGGTTAGAAAGACTTTTAAATTAATAAATAAATGACTATGTCATGTATTGTTTATAAAGTGGTTATTTGAAAAACGCTACTTTTTAAGATTTCCCAGACACACAGTCACAAAGTATCAGTATCAGATCAGTGTTGCTGATACCAGCCACATTTTACTCGGTATCAGAAAGAAAATTGGCCTTATTGAACATCACTAAATACAACCCTGCAATAAGTTTCTGCTTCTCTCAAACAGCACACCCTTTGTTCGTGTACTTCCTCCTTAAAGTGATGATGTAATTTTGGCGCTTCGAACTGTTTTTTTTTCCCTTTAAAAAGCAAGAAAAACATAATATAAACAGACTCCTCAGCGCGGGAATAAGCCATCTGCTCACCTGCTACGTAAAATCAACCGCCCTTCATTCTCATTGGCTACAGTGTTCGTTTGGCTCGTTTTCATTGGCCGAGGCCAACGTCAGTTCAATGGAACGCGCGCAGAATCTTTAAACTCCATTGGACGGATGCCATCTTAGCCAATCGCGTCACATATCTCTTTCCCGTTCTGTTATTGGTTGGTGCGGTTGCTGGGTTTTGGCTGTAAGAACTTCTGCCATTGGTTGTTGTGATCACGTGGTGGCAGATGGCCGCAGCCTGTTGGTTGGTGAACTGCTCAGGCGCGATTTTGCAACGCGGGACGAAGCTTGTGTGTGGACTGGGCACAGGTAGTTCAAACGAGCCGCTGCGCCTGGAAGTAAACTAACTCTGCGTGGTTTTTCTCATCTCCGTGACGTCTGCGGATCACTTTGAAGCGAGGAGCGGATATTCCTTTTGTTCCTCGCTGGAAATGAAGGACATATTTACCCCGGACTAAAAGGGCGCGCGCTTTTTTTAAATGTAGTTTTTTTTCTCTCTCCGTGTTTTGTAAGTCTGCTAACTTACTGTACAGCTTTTGCGACCAAAAGAGGAAAAAAACCGCCTTGTATTTCCTTCCAASCACAATGACCGACAAGCAGCACCCGCAGGTGATTTTCTGCAACGACTCACCCAAAAGAGTGCTGGTGTCCGTCATCAAGACGACCCCGATCAAGCCCAGCAAAGCGGAGCCCCTCATGCCGACCAGCCCCGGTTTCAGCGACTTCATGGTCTACCCGTGGAAATGGGGGGAGAACGCCCACAACGTGAGCCTGAGCCCGGGCTCGGCGAGCGGGGCTGCGTCCCCCACCAGGACCCAGACGGCCGCTGAGGCGGACACGGCTTCGTCGCCTGACCAGAAGGTAGGACGTTTGTTTTTAACAACCTGCTCTTGCATAAACTGAGCAACATTTAATGTTTYAAACTACAACTTAGTTAACACTACAGTCTTTATCAATTAAATGTATGAACGTGCAGCGCATGCGTACTGGTGTTAATGTTTTCTAAACTAAATAACAGCTAACGTTTGGAGATTGTTCGCGAATTTAAAAAAAAAGTGAAACTTTTTCACTTTTTTCAGAAATTACTAAAATGGAGAGTCCTTTAAAAAAAAACGCCCGCGCATTAGGGTGTGACGATGTGGTTTYTAAACCCCGTTCACTTCCTGGTTTCACGGCAGCTGCTCAGACGTGACGTGGAGCCGCGCGCCAAAACTGGAACCGGATGTGAGAACTGTTAAAAGTGTTACACGTGAGCTCACAGGAGGAGATCGTTAATGCTATCATTAAAACTGTTGAATCACTTTTCTGTAGCAATAAATCAGAGTAAATACAGATTATTTAAAAATCTTCATTGTTATTGTGTCAGAAATCCATTTCTTGTCCTTTCAGGATGGGATCCGCAGAGGCAGGCCACGAGCAGACACGGTCCGGGAACTGATAAATGAGGGCGAGACTTCATCCAGCCGCATACGGTGCAACATCTGCAACCGAGTGTTCCCCAGAGAGAAGTCGCTGCAGGCCCATAAGAGGACGCACACAGGTGAGCGAGACAGGTGCATTGTTGACAAGAGAAGTGTACGAGCGGCACGAATACTCRCAACTATTGAACAGTAAGAGTTGTATATTTGACAGTGTGTTTAAAAATCACAATACCCTCACTTATTTCTAGGAGAGAGACCCTATCTGTGCGACTACCCGAACTGTGGGAAGGCGTTYGTCCAGAGCGGTCAGCTGAAGACCCACCAGCGCCTGCACACGGGGGAAAAACCCTTCGTCTGCTCAGAGAAAGGTCCGTTTGAAACGAATAAACTCAGACTTCTGTGGGCTTTCACTTTTAGTTTCATTAAGGTTCTTTCCAGTTGGTATAAAAATGGCTTCAGTGAAAGCCTTGGAAAGTACCTGAGAAACAGCAGTTGCAGTCCTGTAAGAAAAGCTGTTTGAATGATGTCCTGATGCATCTCAGTGATCCAGGTAGAAAAAATAAGTAGGTCCTCTGGACGGGTTCTTCTTTAGTGAAACGTTTCGTCTCTCCTCCAAGAGACTTCTTCAGTCTGTGTTTCAGGTGAACTCAGCCTTATAAGCACTGCCTCCACCTGGACAAACAGGTTAGTCACTTGTAAGAGTTCACCTGAAACTCATCAGACTGAAGAAGTCTCTTGGAGGAGAGACGAAACRTTTCACTAAAGAAGAACCCGTCCAGAGGACCTACTTATTTTTTCTTTTTGACTGTTTGAATGTGTTGTTTTTTTCTTACTACTTTAAAGGGATCCATGATTAGTTGTAACGTTAGACTTTATTTAATAAACAAATGTTTTAACTGTAAAATAAAAGTTTAAATATATTACACGGACGGGGCCATTTTATTTACACACAAAGCATTCTGGGTAAATGATGATGTGGATAGGTCCT
>NW_013952416.1:1453737-1456117 GCF_001266775.1 Austrofundulus limnaeus | reverse complement strand
ATCACCATATTTTTATTTAAAATGTATTATTTTCTCTAGCTTCGTCCGCCATTACTAGCTTAAAAAAATCTCCGGTCGGGCCGCAATGCATTATGGGATACGCTGGGCCGGGAAGGATCCATCGGACCTGTCCTTCGATTCGGGGAAAAAGAAGGACGTATTTGTCGGACGCATCGGAGGAGTCTTCCGTTTTGGACGTCCTTCGTCGCGGCGCTGTGACGTATGCGGCCGACAAATTCAACCTTCGGAGGACCCGTCCTGCCGTTTTGGACACAGCCAAGGAAATATAGTGTCAGTGCTAGCGCAAAGGCTAACAGGCTAAGCTGAGGTTCTTCTTCCATGAAGCAGCTCTGTTGTCCTCCATCCATATTGTCCAAGATTAACCTTCGGGGTGGATATAGCTCGCTCACACCGAGGACCTATCCACGTCTTGTTACAACTAATCAGGGATCCCTTTAAAAGTTTTTTTTTATTTTTTAGTTAGAACAACCCATTGTTTATGTTGGCTTGGGAGAAGTGGTCTTGTAATTTAGCTGTTGTTAGTCGTTCAYGATTGTTGGTCTGTGCGCAGGATGTGGCAGTCGGTTCACACATGCCAACCGTCACTGCCCCAAGCACCCTTTCTCTCGTCTGAAACGGGAAGAGCCGAAGGCGAGCCAGGGCAAGGCTCAGTCCGTGGACAACAAGGCTGTGGCAGAGTGGCTGGCGAAGTGAGTGAAGCTGGGCGGAGCCAAAACAAATATCGATGTCTTTATCCTCCCCTTCTTACGTTGTGTATTAAAGCYCCYWTTTTATCCTTCCAGGTACTGGCAAACCCGCAAGCAGCGCGTCCCCACACCCATCAAGGTGATGTCGCAGGTCAAGGCGAGGGCCGAGGACCAGGAGCAGCAGGACCCCATGGAGTTCCTCCAGTCCGAGGACGAGGAGGAGGTCATGGAGGAGGAGAAGAGCAGCCTGGGGGCCAAGCGGCGCCTTCAGGAGCAGCGRGAGCGTCTCCACGGCGCTCTGGCTCTGATCGAGCTGGCTAACAACCTGTCAGCCTGAACCCCCCACCTCCACCTCGAACTTCCCGTCCTTCATCTCTAAATCCGCCTTCCTGCCGTACCTGAAAGTTCTTCCTAAACGCAGATCAGTGACTAGTTTTAGTTTACTCTGTAAAGTTGTGAAACAAGACTTGGAGAAAACAAGCTGAATTGGCCTGAGACCAGTGTTATCACGCACAGAATCATGCGTTGCCCCCTCCACAGCACCAGGAAAGGCACAAGCTAAAGCACCTTACTCAGCTTCCATTTTATCCCTTTCAGCTGCTATTTTTTTGTAGGTTTGACAACATGAAGAATGTCTGGCTTTCCTCTTGTCTTTTGAAGGCAAAGAAAGAATACCAATTTTTTTATTGTTTTTGTTTGCACTTTGGTAACGAGTTGGTTCCTCTTTTTGTTTTAAAGTATGTTAATAAGAGAGTGTGTATAAGTGATGTATATATTATGGATTAAGCTCGGATGGACAGAATGATACAGGGTGTGGTCAGAGGTAGGAAATGCTTTCAGGGGGCTTCTCGTCGTGCGCCCAGGTTTCATCTCTGCCGTTTTCAGGGCCGTTTTCCTCGCCGCTCAGGACAGCGGCGTTCGTAGAAACGAGTTCGGGAAGCGGAGTTGGTTTTCGCCTCACTGTTACACCTCGGCTTGGTGAGTCGGGGGTAAGAAGCAATCATTGCAAGCCTAATCTAGGTGTTTGATCATGACGAAGTTCTTTGGAAATGCTACAACTTTGACTTTTTTTTTTTAAAGGCCCCCGTCATTCATTTATTTATATTCTGTGTTCTGGATTCACTCATAGTCACGTTCATAGCCAGTTTTTTTTTCTCCTATTCACGTTAGACTCGGTGCAGACGATGTTCTAAAATGAGTGTCGGCCATCTTTTATATTAAAAGGCGACAGATCTGATTTGGCACGAACACGTCATCATTTGATCGTGCCCCCCCCCCCCACACACACACAATCGTATCGTGTGCAATTAATCGTCCGAAAAACATTGATCGATTATTTTTTGGCACTTGACGATTAATATGATTAATGCCACCAGTCAGTCCACTCGGTGCTCCTCTCTGCTTCAAATATGATGAACATTTAAAAGAAGAAAGTTCTGTAATTTATTTATCCATCAACACATTTTAAAATTTGATGTTTAATCTGAAAGTCTGTAATTTTGACACAGTTTGGAACAGATTTTTACAAAGRGCAAATTTTTCCCACTAAATTGGTCATGTGACTAGAACATAAGGGTGTTCAGGGACTCCAGGGTATTAATCGTCAAATTAATCGTTGTCGGCTAAATACCACAATTGTGATTTATTATTTTTGCCAATATTGCCCAACCCTA
>NW_013952416.1:1447206-1453285 GCF_001266775.1 Austrofundulus limnaeus | reverse complement strand
ACACTGTACACCCCCCCTCCCCCACCCCAATCCAGGATGTTTTGCCTCTGGTTGGTAATTTTTCTAAGCTCTGTGCCAATTTAATCTGGTTTTAAAATTCTCCTTTATGGCAAACAAATCAGTTTTAATCAGAACAAAAAAGCCAAATGATTTCCTTTTTTTTTTGTGCCCAGATTTTAGTATGTTTGACCCATTAGTTTGTTGTGTGGTTCATGGAAATGATGGCATATAATATATAAATCTAGTGTTTGTAGAAAATTTGAGTGCGCACACTTATTTACAGAAAGCTTTGACGTAGGTTTTATTTAGCTTCTAACATCTGCCAGCAGTTTCTTTGTTCGTATTCATAGAGTGAACCTGCTTGCTGGTAAACACTTTTTATCACCCATTTTAGTTTAAAAACAAATAAATAAACCAAGATTTATCTGACGGGCTGTCCACACTGTTCTATCATTGTTGATCATCAATAAACATTCACTGAATTAAACCCAGAGTTTGTGCTGATTCATCCACAGGGTTTGGAATAAATAACATCACGTGCATTTATGAGGGCATAAATTTATAGATGTATTATAAATACATAAATGCAAACTGAATATGATGCTTCAACATGAAGCAGAATGATGCCACCTAGTGGTGAAAGGTAAAAATCAGTGTTTCCTCAAGTCTTCAGGAGCGTGAACCTTCAGCTCTTGCAGTCTTGCTGCATCATCTCCAGATGATTTGTTGTTAAAAGCCAGATATGAATAAATGAGTCCACCTGACATGCTGTAAAGAAAAGAGAAATATCAGAATGTATGTATGCAGATACTTGTACTTAAAAGCGGATGAACCAGATTTTCAAGGTATTAAGAGTAGGACTAGCTGACAAAATAACGTTCAATTCAAGTCAAAAAGTTCATACCAAATGCTGAGGCCGAGGAAGTTCTTCCATGAGAAAATATAATCTCCACCCACGAAGATGCCAACATAAGCTACAGCAACATTCTGAGAAAGGAAAAACTAATACAAGTTAGAATAAATGTGGCTAAACCCACTCTAACCTTTAGCAGCAAATAAAACAACTTGGCATTTAGGCCTCTTAAAAACACAACTGATGGACATTTTTTAAACTCCCAAGATGAAATAAATGGGAAAAAGCCATTTTAACAATACTGAAAAGAAATTTTGACATGTTCGTAACCAGATAGAAAATACACCAATACTTGAACGTTTGAATATGAAAAGAAGTCTTCAATGCATTTTTTCCGTGCATTCAGCAAAACACTTCAGGAAGGAAATTCATTATATCRTTTTCTTCAGGACCTGACTCTGCCTATTTTCACTGCATCATTAAAATGAGCCAACCTACGGCTGAAACCAGGTCCTCATACATATTTCCTTCCCTAGTGTCAAAATCAACTTTTTTTTTATTGTGCGTTGTAGTGTGTCCAGGCATGCATCTAAACTAACAGTACCTCCTGCCCTGGGCAACCATGTTTTATAGCCACCCCAGACCCTTCTGTGCATAAACGTAAGGATGCACCCATTTGAAAATTTCAGCCGATATCGATATCCGATATAATTTTTGCGGTTATGCGGCCGATAACCGATATTGACCGATAWRACACAAACACAAATTATATTATACATATACACACAAACACACTTGGGTCTTTTTTTGATACCGTAAATATCGACCAAACCTCTGACATGACTCTACTTCAGTTATTCCTGGCTGCGCAGCATCAGTATCACYATCATGATCAAACAGATGCTGCTCAACCAACCATCCCCCGTCCCAAAACAGAAACACAAAGCTAAAAAGTGGGAAATACATGAGTTAATTGGGAAATTATTAATTGTTAGTTAGTTAGTTAATTGGGAAATTAATTAATTGGGAATTAATTAATTGGGAAGTTAATTGGGTAGTTAGTTAGTTAATTGGGAAATTATTTTTAAATTAATTGGGAGTTATGTGGGAAATACATAAGTTAGTTATCTGATGTTAATATAGGCCCAGTTTTACATATCGGACTGATACAATATTCTAAAAAATGACCAATATTGTTTGATACCGATATTAAGGCCGATATATCMTGCATCCCTGCATAAAATCATCAATTTAATCACAAAAATAATCACACAAAGAAAATACCATTATTCAACTTAGAAAAGACTATAAAATGTGTAGTGCTTTTAAAAATCAGTAGTAAACAAACCCAAATAAATTTCTTCATGTACRGTATGTAGGGCTGCCACAAACGATTATTTTAATAATCGATTAATCACGATTATTTATTCGATTAGTTGACTAATCGGATCATACATTAATTGAATATAAAGCATAGAGCTTATCACGCCAGAATGCAGCTGCTATTATATAACCATCGTTAGATTTTAGCTATATGCTAACTAAAATAATTGCTGTGGAAGGTAAGTTCTGCTCTGCAGATATTRCACAGGTTTCTCTTTCATTTTCTTAAAATGATCCCACACTTTGAGCTCTGTTGTCAGGTAGCCATGATACCAGAGCCTGTCTGTATAATGTCTTGTGACGTCCACAGCCTACCCCAGTTACCACTACTGTGCATGTGTGTCAAGGACAGAAAGGCAGATGTGACAGTGGAAGGTGTCAAAGCAGTTTGGAGAGAAAAACAAAGTAAAAAACAACAAAAAAAAAAACGATTGATTATTAAATTAGTCATCGATTATTTTAATAATCCATTAGTCGTCGATTAATCGATTAATCGTGGCAGCCCTAACAGTATGTAAATTAGTCTCATACTGGTTCAAATATAGGCAACCAAACTTCATACAAATGCTTCTTTGTCTGACTGAATGGCTGCAAAAGTATCTGCTGTGTGATGATTGTTACACTGATTGCTCTGAAATGACAGTAAGCACATCAGCATACGTCTCCTACCTTTATGGCCCCAACTACTGTGGTAGTGAGCGCCGAGTTATAGTAGCTGCACAGAACTATGGAGTACATCAAAACAAACCTGAAAACACAAGATACAAGTAGAAAGAAAAACTATTTAATGTGAAGCAATTCTCRTTAAAAGCATTGTTTGCAAAGCTGCTGAACAGTTCAGAGTTACTGTGACRTGTACCCCATGAAGCAGGACATGAGGAAACAGGAAACAAATGTGACTTTGGTCCAGCCGTTAAATGTGGCTGCCTGAGAATAAAAACAAAACAAARCAAAACACAAAAGTCATTTAAATAAAAGGAAGTGAATAGAATACAAACACAATCAGTTACAGGTGCTGTTAGGACCTTGTGTAGATCTCCAGTCGCTGCACACGCCAAGAGGGTGGGGAAGACGATGATGAGTGCATTGTAAAATAAAACGCCATACTTTCCAAGTTCCTGGGGGCAAACAAGAAAATAATAATAATATTAATAATAATTACAGGCAAAGCGCCTGTGACATCAAATTTATGTCATAAATTTTAATTCACTTTTGGAAAGGCAACACTGATAACACATTGCAAAACAAATTCCACGCCGCTGAGATGAACAGTTGTTGAGATATTTGCATGTAAAGCAACAGGAAGTGATGTCAAAGGGGAATGTCTGCATGCGAGCAGAGCATTGATAAAATGTCTGACAACACAGACTGTAGAGAAGAATCTGACGTTTCTTTAGATCATTGTAAATACAGAGAGACGAAGAAGAGCGAGAGTTCAAACAACGTTTCAATAAGCAACGATCAGAGTGAGAGGGTTTTCTTTCTTAAAGAGCTCCCCTTTGATGTCACTTCCTGTTTCATTTTGGCTGAGCTAAATCCAAAAGAAAATAAAGAAAATATGCTGGTTATGTGACAAAATGGGTAAAATCGTGTTTATTATGCCAAGTTTCTTCAATATAAAAATGATTTCTTCGACTTTCTGTATTTGAAGGATACGCACGCCACAGGCTCTTTAAACGAATACGCATAATGAGACTGAACAATCCACTGTGCAGCCATTTCTACCTGATCGCCCAGTTTCTTCTTGGTGTAAACGCCGCTGGCTGCGGTGAAGGCGTCGTTGAGCAGAATGAAGGTGTAGCCTTCCACCTCGAAGGCCAAGTCAGAGCTGAGGAAGATGAAGGGAAAAACAGAAAACACGTACAGCCTGTAAAAGAGTCTGTTAAAACGACTAATTACATTTAAACATATTTATATAAACCGTATTTGTTCTGTACCTTGCAGCCACCAAGGCACCAAAAACTATAGCCGCCACGCTGTAAACAATATGCTTTGGAAACGTTTTCCTGAAAAAGAAAGAATTCTTATTGTATGATTATATTTAATCTAAGGAAATTTCGGCAGATTAAGTCCCTTAAATTTGCCCAAAAAAAGCTTTAACACAAGTGTCGGAGTTTATCAGATACGTTTGTTAAATCTGTCAGAGCTAGATGAGCAGAAGGACAACGAAGGGAAAGATTCACACACCAGCAGAGCTCCTGCTGAACAATTTATTCAGCGAAGTTTCGGGCCACTAGCAAGCTCGAAAAAAAAAAAAAACAGATTTAAACTGTCGTAATTCATCTGCTCAAAACATACACACATCAGCATTTTAAATCATCTCAAAAAGCAGCCCGAAATATTTAAAAAAATTATTTAAGATTACAAACTAAGAGATGTTATCACAAATTTTTAATTTCTTTTTATGTTTTTCGGCTCCCTTTTAGTGGTGTCCAGTTCTGGTCCTCGGAGCCGCTATCCTCTGCTCCAACACACCTGTTTTAMATGAATGTGTGATTAACGAGCTTCTGCAGAAACTGAGGATGATTTGCAGGCCAAAGTCGAAAGTTGCAGCAARGGAAACAACAAAAACATGAAGGATGGTGGGCCCTGAGGACCAGGACTGGACACGTGTGGTCTAAAATCAGACTCTTTATTTAAACCTTCTGTGGATCAAGTTTCACATGTAGGGAGAGTTTAGATCAGATTTTAAGGTCTTAATACCTTAATGAACAAGATTTCGTTTTCCTTAATAAAATGCATGAAAACTGGGCGTGTTTTGCAATATCTTTTAGCTTCCAACCCACAAAATAATCACGACAAATGCTTGAGACGCCATCCAATTAATTACGCAAACTTTGTGATTTATCCTGTACAACAAAACACAGCATTTTATCAACTATAATATTAATTTAGGACTACTTTTTATTCTGGGTGACAATTATGGTGAAATAAAACACAACAAGCAGTCACTTTTAAACGCAACGTACAGTCGGTACACACGCCTCCTCACCTGAGCGACAAAGAGAACGGCCGATGGATGAGTGTGTGATTTAGTAGTTTGAAATTAATTTTAAAACATTTTCAACACAACACACACACACATCTTCTCAACACAAGATGACACAGCATTTATGAGCATCTCAATATTTGTACTGGAATAGATTTTTTTCAAATTACTTCGTATTTATATTTCGTATGGATGGTTACAGGTGAACATGATTTAGAAACTGATTTTTTTAAACTGACAAATCCTCTAAAATATCAGAAATAAAGACAGACCAAAAAAAAAATAATCAAAAATTTAAAAATAAATAAACATTGCCTGTAGATTAATCCATAAAGACAATAATTTACCCCCAGAATTAATCTAAAAATGCATATAACTTACACTCTGTGTATGTAGTGTGTTATATATAGTGTGTAACAATGCTTATATGCACTTGCAGAGTGCATATAAGCACTCTGCAAGCATATAAGTTGTTACACACCTGTAACAACTCAGGTGTGTACTGTAATATACACACCTGAGTGTGAATATCTTCTTCCCACACTGGGGCCTTGACTCCAAGGTTGACAACCACTGTTTTAATTAACAACATTTTTYCTCCTTTCTTCAACACTTTCTACTAGWTAATCRWATGTTACCCTATATTTAAGCCATTTAAACCAATCAGAGACATCTTACCTCAGTATATACGCTTCCAGAATCATCGTCATCAGGATGGTGAAYTTCCGTAACACTGTAAACATGGGTAAACTGTGGAAGACATGGTTTGAAGACACCATAAGTCAGCGTTTCCCAAAGTTGGGGTCGGGACCCAAAGTGGGGTCCCGAAACATCAAGGTGGGGTCCTGAAAAGA
>NW_013952416.1:1435556-1446986 GCF_001266775.1 Austrofundulus limnaeus | reverse complement strand
AAAACTGAACCTGAGCCATAAATTATTCAATCAAACCACTTAGAACCTGAGTTTTTTAGTGCTCGCCAGTCCCGTTACATGATTCCCAACGTAGAGCAAAGGAAGGGGGAAAATCTGCCGAGACAAAACGAATGAATGAATGAATGAATGAATGAATGAATGAATGAATGAATGAATGAATGAATGAATGAATGAATGAAGTTAACAAGACAACAAAACAGAGACAGATACTTTTGAAGGAGCTCACTTTTAGGAGAATGCTTCTGTCAAAGTCTTGAAACTGCACAGTTCGGCTCATTTTGGCCACATAAAGGACAATAATGGTGGTGAACATCTGAAAGGAGCAGGAAATACGTGATTTTAAATAAAAACAAAAACAACAACAACAACGACGACGACAGCAAAAAATGAACAACTCACCTGTCCAATCCCCAGACACAGGTAGGAGGGAAATCTGCAGCACAGAAACAAAAAACAAAGATGTTTAAACTACAGAGGCTTCCTCCGTGTGTGCTGTCGGGATGAACAAACTGACCTGAAGCTCGTGAGCACGGTTTTGTTCACCACGGTGATGAGAAACGAGCTGCCGGCGTAAAACAGAGCAGAGAGCAGCTTGAGGAGGGCCGGGTGTTCCGCTGTTTGCTCCAAAGACATTTTTTTAAATAAACTTTAAAAAAAAAAAGTTTATAATCTGTTTGTCTTCTGTAAAGTTCAGTTTCCTGCTCTGTGCTGTTACTGACTGGATTTCCTGGAGGAAGGAGGCGACAGGTGGGCGGTGCTTCCTCTGTTTATGTAATTCAGAGGGGCGGGGCTTAAACAGAACAGAACATGAGGTAATGATAATACACAGAAAAAACTACACTATTACAGAAAACTATTGTTTTACCAAAACAGCAACTCAGAAGAGTTTTATGATGTGAAAGTAAAAAAATGGAAACATGGAGGCAAGTTTTGTTGGGAAATCATGAATGAATTAAAAGCCTAACATTCCCTGAAGGAATTCACATTGTGCAACACTTTTAATTCAAAGTGGCCACCCCAACCACATGTTCATATGAATGACTCTCAGTTACCACCACACCACATTACAGCTCAAAGTATATAGAATTTATGGCGTTAAAGCCCATTAAGATTAACGTGTTTAGATGTTCATCCAATGATTACTTTCTGGGTTTCGTTGAATCCCTTTGCTGCTGTAGGCTTAGACTGCTGGAGGACAAACTAATCTCACTGTGGTTCWGCACACATGTCAACCACTTTGGGCATTTCTTGACCCTCAGAAATAAGTAATTTTCACAAAAAGAAATATGTAGTACTCTCACACAATTCAAATGGAATTGGGTTTGGAGCAGACAAGTGGAGTGTGGGCCGTGGAGAGAGGACATGTGGCGCAGATAACTGCCTCTGCAGCTGCAGAGACAAAAGGAGGCAGTGAAATTATTTCCTAATAGCATGCCGGCTCTGAGACTTGTAGACAAAATGGGGGGAAATCTGTGCAATTTATGGACAAACCATAGCATATGTGACAGTTATACTGTTGTCTTCACTCTCCTCTCCATGCTTTTGTAAGCAAATATTGCGGCCATTAGCCTGTTTTCTGTTTGTTTACCTTCCCACAGAAACACACTTGAACCAATCACTCTGTGTTTGTCTGTATCCTCTCAAACTGCAGCCAGTTGAGGCACTTGGCCGCCCTGGTTCTGGTTCTGCTGGAGGTTACATCCTGTTAAATGGGAGTCATTCCTTTCCACCGTCACCAATGTGCTGCAACAAAAATAACGTYTCCACACACTCTTTCAAATATTAGCTATAAACATGTATCAGCTAAGTTGGTTAAAAACACTTGAAGATTTTGACACAATTTAAATTAATAGCCGACTGATCTGTTAATTGTTAAAGAAATAAAAATGGAAACAATTCCATAAGAAAGATCGCTCTATAGCTTTATACAAGTAAAAAAAAATTACAAACCCGATGGATCCAAAATTACCATTTCAAAAAAAACTAGGTGTATTTTAAGAGGAAAGAAATTATCTGGGTCATTATCAGTCCAAAGCCAGCAGTAGTTAATGAGTGAACATGTTGGACCCGTCAGGCCACCAGTCTTAGTTTTGAAGCTGKATATGGCACCGTACCAACAGTATTTTTTTAAAGCAGATGCTTAAAAAAGATATTTTATCCCCCCAAATAAATATGATCAGTGATAGCAATATAGCTTTGTTCAACAAAGCCAAACTTTACTTCAGGGCAGGAAATGAGAACGTGTGAACGTCTGTCCTGGCACTGAAATGTCATTTAAATTTCAATTTTGCACATGAAATGACATCATTCAAGGTGAAAAAAAAAAAACTCGTAATGCAAACAGAAGTTAGAGGCAAAATTCAAACATCTGAGTCCGTTTGACTTCACACTCATTCCCGTGTTTACATTCACCACACTGATTAACTGCTCGCTGTGTGTTTTAGTCTGAGTCAAATGTCACGGCGCTGCACGTCCTGACCCCTGTTCAGACCGAAGAGTTCGTCTGAAAGCTGCTTCGTGTTAAACATTAAGAGAGAGCATTGTGAGAGAAAAGGGCAACATGCTGGAGTTTCTATTCCACTTGAAAAATAAGTGGCTTTATCTGCATGTCAACMACAGTCTGACTGTGTTTAATACACTGATGATGTGCACCATGTATGAATAGAAGGGAAAGACTGTAGCCTGTGTATTTAAGATCAGGTATAAAAGGGACGGAGTATAAAACAATGAGCCTCATTAGACTGTGGAGTTCCTTGTTATCTGCAGCATATCTCCTGTCAGAGTGACTTATTCTTTTGTTTGATGAATCTGCAGAAGAGAATAAAAGTAATTACAGGCCCAGTGTTCTTTGAAAAAAACGACTGGGAGTCCGTGTTGGAAATAACTCAAGTTTTAGTAAAATATCTGTAAAACTAAGTGCCCTTTACCCATTTTTACTGCATGTTTTCTTGGGTTGACTCCAAAGTTGTTCAGCTTCACTAAAATCCACTCACCTGTCTATAAGATATTTTGCTAACAGGCAAATTAACCCACTTCCACGTGTCAAAAACGTCATCACCTTTAATCAAAACTGGTGACTTCACAGTTTCTTTTTGTCCACAGCTCATGTTTTTATTTTCAGTGTGACCACAAGATGGTGCTAGAGCACAAGACTTAGGGTTTTAAACCTACTGATAACTCCCTGGGCCAGCAGTGGCAAAAAAAATCTATCARTATTAGTTTAAATGTTATATAATGTGCTAATATTCTTATAGAACTACAAATGACCTTTTCCAAATTGTATATTGTGTAGCATTTAGAACATGCATAACCAAACAAGTAAAGAAAAAGATTACATTTAGAAAGACATCTTTAGCATTCATTTCTTACGCCTTACTCTCTACTAACAGAAAATACAGAAAAAGATTATTAAAGTTGCTTGAAAGTTGTCCAGTTGTCACAAGAAGACTGCAGTAAATCCAGTGACACAGAAGCTAAAACTATTTTACAAGTGAAGTATTGCCTTTGATAAAATGTTAACGAGGGCCAGATTTGGCCTGCGGGCCTTATGTTTGACACATATGCCTAGGCATGATTTTTAGTTGGCTGTTTGTACAATTGGACACTTTTGTAAGTCTGTTCTGCTTTTTCTACAAAGTTATATTTATCAAAGTTTACACAAAAACATCCAGCAAAAYGAACTCAGTCTGAGTAAACTTTTCTGTGTGTTTAGTTGCTCCAGTTCACGAGAGSAGAGGAGACAAAGCTTCGCTGATGGATCAGCGCCTGAAGACTGATGACAAAGGATTAAGTTGTGAAGTAACTCAGAAAATGTTCGTTGCCGTGACCTTTTTTTATGTGCRTTACCTTAAGCTTATCTGACAGCTTTCTGTTAAATTTTGAGAAGTCTGCTGGGATTTTTCAAAGTGAAAATATTTCTTACTTCTAATTTAGTCGGGAGCGATACTCAGGATGCTTTGAGTTATTACCGCAAACTGTTCAACCTGTCTTRACATGAACATGTTTGGTTGAAACTATTGAAGGTTAACTTATTAAAAAGGATGTGCTGAAAGCTTTTTTTTATATATCTTTAATAGGTTTTGGCAACCACAGCAGATCCATGACTCATTGTTGACTTACCGGTAATTACATTTTTCTCCTTATTGTAAAATTGCACTTTTTTTGTATATATTTTGGACAAAAATGCAGGAACATCAAAACTGATTAGTTTATTTTGCAAATAGACTGATATCTAAGATATTATGAAGTTGTGGCAGTTTTAATTAAAGCTTGAATATAATTTAAAGCACAATCTAAAGCAATATTGCCAGATGTAACACTAAGAATATGTGTTGTGAATGACTCTCAGCTACTACCACACCAATATCTGTAAAACTAACTGCCAAATAGTCATTTTAATGCATTTGAAGGTCAGTTAAATGTTGCAGTAATCTTTAATTGAACTGATTCTACAAGTCAATCAGCTGTAAACATATATCCCATGATCCTTTTCTGCAAACCTCATTAAAAAAATATTTTTTACAGTTAAGTTAGGCACTAAAATAATCCAAGCTGGGGTCAAAAGTGCTTCAAATTCATAATAGAACAATGCTAAACTATAAAAACAAACATGATCGTATCTCAGCGTACCTGGAACGTAGCCATTGGCATTTACAGTTTTATTGCTTTTTTTTTCCTCAACTTTTTTTATGTGAACCACTTAATATAAAAAGTACCAAATCAAATAAATGAGATGAATGAGGTTTTTTCCAGAAGAATGTGATGATGTTTTCAATGTGTAACAGCTTGTCTCTGAGGGATTAGTCATGTCAAAAAATAAATAAATCCCAAAGATAGTCAGACATAGCTGCCTTTATAGCAGGATTACCCAAATTTACTTATGTTTGCTTACTTGCTTATATTTCTTCTTTTAGCTAAGAAAGGTTCATGTTAAATATAACAAAAAAACCCCACCTCAAATCAAATATATAAGCACATTTCTGCTTTATTCTTTTTGAATRAATTCAGTGGTAGAAGGTGTACATGTATATTCATATACATATAAAAAAGAAACAGCGATGACCCTCACTAAAAATACTACAGTAATGCCTTTGTGTAAAATTTGTTTTTAATCAGCGATGTTAACAATTATCATTGAAAATGTCACATTAAGTTTAAAAGCTGGAAAATTCATGTAGAAAGGTCAACATTTACCTGTAAGTACAGTAATATATGGAAATATACAGCAACGTTWTATACAAGTTCCCCCAATAGAGAAAATATCACATTTGTTTGTCACTTTTTAAAGTCACATTAAAATAAAAGGTGTTTTTTCCAGGGATATCAAGAGAATTCAGTGAACACCAGTACATTTATACAAACGGAGGGCGGTGGCAGAGCTGTAACCTATCGACTTGCAGGATCCACTCCTGGCCTTTAAATGTTCTTCCTGTGCGTTACTTCTGGTAATCCTGTTTCCTCCCGCTGACCAAAAACGTGCACGTTAGGTTTTTGGTAACTAAAAGGTGTGAGTGTGAACGGTTGATTTTTTTTTTCTTGGTTCTCTATGAGTGTCCCTGTGATGGAGATAGGCACCAGCTCCAAACCACACAGAAAGAAAAAAAAAAACAGGTTAACCCTCTTATTTTGACCCTTGGGTCAAAATGAAACCACACATTTTAAAACTGAGACCTCGTTGGACATTTTRACCCAAGGGCAGCAGGAGGGAAAAGAGTCTGCAGGAAATATATTACACACAAACATCTCAGTTCTTCTGTAGCTTCTGCYTTTTCCCCATCTTTAGGTATTTCTCCACTCTAGGAGCCAAACACACTGGTTTCTCCTTGCCTTTCAAATACACCCTGCGAACACACAAGCAGGAAAAAAGTTAAGCTTTTTACAATACAGTCATTATCTTGTTAACAACACAAGAGATGCACTAAAAGTAGACTGTTGAGTTAGTTGCCATGATGCCAGCAATTGTTTTTAAAGACATCAATTAAAGGTTAAATACAATTAAAGCAGCACGGCCCATAAAACTCCAAAAATGCAAAGCACAAAAGAGCAATAAAAAAAGCTAACCAGAACATGCCTTTATGTAATATTTTAATAAATACACATCTTTTTTTGTCAACACTTACACAAGTGCTTCAATGTCACAGGCACCTCTGCTGTGCTGCTTTTCCCATCGTTCCAATTTGCGCAACCAATGGAGTGGGAATTTCTCTTTAACTCCGATGCAGCATCTTGGGATGCCAGCTGCAAAATGTAGGGATGTTAAAACAAAGATAACACAACAGCAATACTGTAGATAAATGCAAACCATTGTTTKTCTGTTAATATATATATTTWAAAAAACAAAACATTAGTCTCTGCTCAAATATGCAAATCTTAGCAATGTTTAAAAGAGAACTTAAATCACTCGCTTCACTTTTCCATTAAATATGCAATAACTGAGTGTGCACTGACTGAAGAGGATGCATGTGAATGATCCTGAGTTAACAGATTCATTCAGGTACTCATTTGGTTCTGACGTGTTCCTTACCGTCAGTGGAGGYGATGGCCACAGCGCTCAGGAAGACGATCAAAAACACGACCTTCAGATCCATGATGGCAGAGCAAGTGTGGGGAGGAAGTCTCTCCTCCCTGCATTTATACACAGGCAGGGCACATGCGCGCGCACGTGCACAYGCTCCCATGTGGCTGAGGAGATCACATTCCTGAATGCCTGCAGGTACTTCAGTTGATCTAAAAGACAATAAAAAAAAAGACCACAACGCCGTTGCAGGGGTCACCTCGAGTTAAATTATCAAGGAAACTGTCTTGGACTCTCAGTCCTCTGATGGGCTTTCGAAGGGACAAAAACTCTGTTCCACTTAGAACTGAATCTAGGCCACCCCAGGTCGCCTTAACCATTCAAAGAGACATTCTCTTCCTCCTAAATCAGATAAAAACAGAAGAATCTTCTCTTGTTTGATTTATTGTTCTCTTAACTGAAAGTATTACGCATTTTGATAATCAGAGAATGTTTATCAAAGTTACAGGAGAAGAGAGGACAGATCTCTTTTTTCCCTCAGTTTGAATTCAGTTATGTATGGTTTTTTTCTGTGGGGAAAATTTCTTAAGTTGATGAAATATCAATGTTTTACTTGTCTGAATCAAATTTGCAAATGTTTGAACTTGAAGAAATTCATTTTTCTTTCAGATATGTTTTTAAATAAGTGCTCATCAGATAATTTAAATGGGTCATGAAAAGTTTTGTTCTGAACCACACAGCAGCAGCAATAATCTTTGTTTTAGTTTCAGGAGGCAAAACAAGTTCTGAAACTAACACTTTCCTTGATATAACTTTTCTAGTCTAACCTTCCGGAGGGCGGATTTTAGATTCTCTAAGCTTTTAGTAACTAACAGTTTCCGCCCGTCCAGCAGTAAGGTGACGGACCACCATCAGTCACTTTGTGACAGCTAGATTGGCCCCTTCACGCCAACAGGGAAACATCACAGTGTGGAAAACCAACGCCTGGTTTATCCACTTCAGAAACTCTCCAGATGGAAGTTTTATTCTGAAACCTGGGTTCCAGTCGAGGTTTTGCCTTCTTCCACGGCTGACGTGGACCTAAAGGAGTCTAAAACACACCTTGAGGTCCCCTGTTCGACGGTCTAAAGACAGATTCTCCAGCAGCGTCCCCACCTACCAGACAGGTGACAGAACATCATCTCAAGGTAAAAGCTGGCTGTGTGTGACGTCGAGGTCTGACCAAAGCTGAGCACAGAACGATTTGCCTTTCTGGTTAAACCCACATTATTTAAGATAAAGTATAAGAAAGCTAACATCTTTCTTCCTCCTTTCTCTTAAACTCTTCCTTGCCAACCCTAAGATAAACAGCCTCAAATGTCTGGTATTTAACATCTAATCTGACGTTTGTGTTTCTATTTAAGTGTGGTTAACAGTTAAGAAGTTAAAAGCTTGTTATTGTTGGTCCCAAAACTTTTATAGGAAATTAATTGTTCACAATCAAGTGTACTCTAGTGATGATTTGTAAAATAAATGATCGCATATTATGGTCCAAATCAACATTCACTGACTCAGAGTTACTTCTTGTGTCCATTCATTTTGCACTAGAGGGATGTTTACCCAAAATAAAAAGTGATCCCTTGCTAATTAAATAATTCYTATAACCTTGTTATAAGAAGTGTAAGCTGAACCCTTGATGACGCACAGAGAGACAAATGTTTTTCAGAGCAAATGCCCTCACTTCTGATCTTGGATCTTTAGAATCTGCTGGTGCAGGATTATTATGGGATGCAGGTGTGCTTCACACAGACGTGCTACGACAGGTTTGACGGCACATCTGTAAACCGTCTCTTTTGTGAATCATGAATGTCAAAAATAAAGCCCAATGATTGCAACACCTGCAATCACAAAGGACGGAGTAAAAGTAACCGTTGACTTGTTTCATTCAAACAGAAACTTGACTCAGGTCAAATTCCTGCTCAGGACAAGAAACAAGGATTGCAAGTAGAAAAAAACAAACACTGCTCTATGGTATAAAATCTTGAGGTATGTGTAATTAGTATAAGGTTTTGTATTGATGAGTCAGTGATGAGCTGCTACTTGAAAAAAATTGCAGTCAGAAAATCATGACAGTTTGAGTTCCTGGAGGATTTTCTTACTCTGAAGAGAATTCTGAATTTTGAGAAAGTGCATTTGGAAATACAAAGTGATTATAGGAAGTGCCTAAGACTAGAATATTCTGCACAACAGGGATTCTCTTCTATAAGTTATTATTATATTAAAATACTAAAGATGCAGGATTTGATTATGTGAGCTTGAAAGCTCGACTTGTGAAATGATAGAATGAGATTACTGTAAATGAGATCGAGTTAGACGAGGTGAAAAAGTTAGCAGTTCAGCTGAGAGATAGGAGGAAAATTTGTGATGACATGAAATAATGAGATAAGACAAACCAAATGAGAGGATAAACTGTACAAATGAGACAAAATGATAAAACTAAACAATGACTCAAAATAAGAAAAAATAAACTAGGATGAGTTGAGATGAGCTGACAGTAGGGTGAGATGAAAACAGAAAAGATAATTAGATGACACGAGATGAGACGCGATAATAAAAATGAGAAGATAAGATTATGCAGATGAAAGGATAAGAAAATATAAAATGATTTAAAAAATGAGACAGGGTGATCTGACGCGAGGAGACAATAAGGTGAAATGAGATGAAGAGAGATGACACAAGATGAGAAGAGAGATAAATCTGATCTTGATCAAATGAGAATACACAACACAAGACAAAATAAAAGACTTCACACTTTGAAGTCTGCTGAATAGACATTTTAATAACAAGTTTAAAATAAAGGTTATTAAACTCTGCTGTTGGCGACATGGATRATAAATATTTAGAGCTATTCTCACGTGTTTGTTGATCATTGCGAAATGTAACTTAGCGTGCAAGCAAACAGTATAATTACTGTGGAGGGGGGAGGGGGAATCACTTTGCCCTGGAGGTTATTTTTAACATAGCAAAACACAACAGAGAGGGCATTGAGATAAAAAGCCAAAAGCCAGTGATGCAGTGGAAATCTAATCTGACTGTTCAGACTTGATTTATTTTGTTCCCACGTCGAGGCCTTTTGAAAYTCTGCAATCAAAAGATTTCTGTTGTGATTCTTCGCTAACTGAGGCAGTGAGTGAGCCATGAAGACGTCCAGAGGTTTATTACTCTCTTGACATGTTTGCATTGTTAAATTAATATTGAAGGATTTGAGTTGTATTATTTAATAATCCCTTTCCATTTGGTTTCACTAACCTGGCTCCAGTATAAAAAAGCCTTTTTTCTTTATGAGTTCACAAACCTGATGACACAAGGTCATGTCAGGCTAAAAAAAACAAACATTTCTGTAGATGCTGTGAAACTTTGGAGCTGCTGGTGGTGGTATGATGAATGAGCTGATTGATAAATGAAGGTGATTCACCTCATGATAATCCATGGCAATATAGTTATTTGTAATTGTGTTCATTTTTCTGCACCTAACTTGTTCCACAATTTTTGTGCTATTTCAGCTCGTRTCAAAACGTTCAGCTTATTAATGTCATGGCTTTTGGTATTTCAGCAACTTATGATGATCTGGCATCCTTCACTGAAGGCGACTTATGACCTTTATGGTCAAAACTCTTCTATTGCTAGTGACCATTGTGGGCACAACTCCTACGGTCTCATCCAACCAGGCCCAACCCTGCTCAGTTTCTGAGATCAGAGCAGATCTGACGTGTTCAGGGTGGTATGGCAGCAACTCTCTTTTTTAAGCTGTTTATCTATTTCTGCCATTTATTTCTGATTGAAAACTGAACGGTATTAACATCCTGAAACCTTGAGAAAATTGTAAATCTTTTTTACCTTTTGTTCTGGTTCTGTTTTTTTGTCTTCTTTATCTGCCTTTTCATTCTGCTCCTTTGTTATTTTTTTCTGCTAATTTAGCTTTTTTATGCTTGTTTTTTAAGCTTATTCCTGCTGAGTTTAGCCATTTTCCATGCTACTTTGTGGTTATTTCCAGTTAATTGTAGCTGCTAAATTCACCTTTTTGTGATAATTTCAGCTTCTCACTGCATAATCCAACATTAGTGCTAATTTCAGTGACTTTTTTGCTATTTTCGGCTCATTTCGGCCATTTTAGCTTTTTTACAACAAATTTTAACTTTTCTTTTCTCCTCATAATTGTTTCTTGTATTGCTGTGAAACATTTTTAGCTTCTTTAGCAGCTTTCGGGAAAAGTTTTTCAGTATCAAACATGCACRTTGCTTTTTCGCAGGAAATAGAAAATAACATTTCTATTTGTGTCCGATATTACAGTTGACATAAGAATTAAATTGCAATACATGGGGGCGGCTGTGGAGGAGTGGTTAGGGGAGTCATCCAGTAAGTGGAGGGTTGCCGGTTCAATCTACAGCTGTCTAAGTCATGTTTTTGGGYAAGACGCCTCACTTCACCTTGCCTACTGATGGTGGGCAGATGGTCCGGTGGCCCCGGTGCATGGCAGCCTCACCTCAGTCAGTGTGCCCCCAGGGCAGCTGTGGCTACAATGTAGCTTACCACCAGAATGTGTGTGAATGGGTGAATGACTGAAATGTAAAGTGCTTTGGGGTCCAATTGGGCTTTATAAAGCACTAACTTCAGGCCATATTTGTGTACTAAGACTGTCCAAAAACATATTTTAAAAAATTTACTTTTTTCATGTAATGCTGACGGGAAGAGGTTTTGAAAACAGACAACTGCCAAACTCAGGGAGGTGTGCATCTGCTGCCGTTGGATGAGAAACAGTTCAGTCACTCATGTCTGTCTGGCACAAACACCAGCTGTCTGTCATCAAACACAAAGCAGCAAACGAAAGATTACAATTAAACATGTTGGTACCCAGC
>NW_013952416.1:1429016-1434759 GCF_001266775.1 Austrofundulus limnaeus | reverse complement strand
ATATATGCATGCATAAAAAGAATGTTAATGGGTGCAGAAAACTCCCAATAAATGACTGACTAAATTTCAGCAATTATTAGAGTTGATTTTCTCAGATGCAGTTCTTTGCTCTGGTTGAAACTACTTTCTTTTTGTTTTGTTTTTTTCTTTCTCACACAGAAGCAGAAACAAGGTGTGACTAATATGAAACTACATTTATTACGGGAACAAACCACACAGGCRTTTCTTGGCAGTGGTACAGTCTGTATTTTCCTTTCAATTTTTTTATGTACAATAATGTTTTTGCTGCACAAGCATTGTATCTCAGCTGTTTGTCAGTGACGAGCTTAATTTATGATCATTTATTTACATTGTTTTGTTATAACTGTTATCAGAATTTGAGCTCAGTATTGTTTATATTATGTGCAGAAGTATATACAGTTTTAAAGGGGAGAGCAAAATTTACATTTAACACTGATAGTGGGATTTTTCCCTTCTACTTTGTAAAATAATAATAACAACAAAAGGCCAGATTAGCACAGAGGGGATGAAAATGACTTGGTTCAGAGTTCAGAACGTGAGGCTCAGTAGCTGTGGAAGCAGGTGGATCAGTACTCATTGGGTCCTCTGCTGGCTACATGAAGGAGACGAAGCAGCAGCTCTGTGGGCGAGCTCCGTGCAGAGCTCTGGGCTGAATCCGTGGCTTCCGTCTCGCCGAGGCAGTTGGAATCCACCGCGCAGCCCTCTGAGAAGGAGCAGAGCGAACACGGATCACTTCACAACATATTCTAGCCCAGGGGTGGGCAATCCTGGTCCTCGAGGGCCGCAGCCCTACATGTTTTACGTTTTTCCTGGCTCCAACACACCTGATTCAGACATTGATTTACCTTCTAAGTTCTGCAGTATGGAGGACCGACACTGACATAATTATAAATAAAAGCAGAAATATGTAAATGAGCCACTAAATAAATAAATACACTTAAAATGCACCTATTCAATTAAAAAAGAACTCCACCTCATGTTTTGTAATTTAATTCTCGTTTAATTGATATTTTTTAACAATTCAAATTTGACTCTTTTTTAAAATATATATTTTTCAGTTTTCCCTTTTACTTGTACATACATTGGTCTCTTAAATGTTTAAATTGAAATATTTTTATAGTTTTGTCCCACAAGTCTTTTTTGTTTCGATGTGTTGCAGGCGTGTGCTGCCTCAGTTTAGCTTAAAGTTTAAAGTTTAGTTAAAAACAAAGGCACGGGTAAGTTTTTCTCCTTGCCTTTGGTTTAAACTAAACTTTAAGCTAAACTGAGGCAGCACACGCCTGCAACACATGGAAATAAAAAAGCCTTGTGGGAAAAATTTTAAAAATAATTAAGTATAAACATGTAAGAGACACAAATGCATGTAGAAGTAAAAGGAAAAACAAAAAATATATGTATTTTAAAAAACATTCAAATTTAAATTATATGTTAAAATATATAGACTAATTTATATTAACCTGGAAAAACAAATATTAAAGTCATTTCAAACAAAAAATCATGAGATAAAGTTCTCCTTTGTTATTTTAATTGGTACATTTCAAATGTATTTATTTAGTGGTTCATTTCTACTGTATAATTCTGCTTTTATTTCTAATTATGTCAGTTTCGGTCCTCCATACTGCAAGAAGCCTGATAATCATCCAATCATTCATATCAGGTGTGTTGGAGCAGAGAAGCAAGTAAAACATGCAGGGCTGTGGCCCTCGAGGACCAGGATTGCCCACCCCTGTTCTAGCCAATRAATCCACTGAACACGACAAAACCGGGAGACAAATCTGTACCGGAGTTGCAGCAGAGTCCTGAGGTGGCACAGCGTCCCCCCTCGGATCCACAGGGTCTCCCTCCTGCCTGGCAGGGGGTGAGCAGGTAGTTCTCCTCCTCGCAGTGGACCGATGCTGCCGAGCCCAGCAGGCAGCCCAGACCCTCACCGCAGCAGATGCTGGGGCCGAAGCAGCGGCCCCTATCTCCGGGGCCACAGGACATGCACTAAAAGAGGGCAAATTAAGGTAATTTTTAAAAAGAAATTAGGTAAAATAAAAACAATTGTTCACCTTTTCTGTTGATGTTCACACAATGGGACAAACCCAATCATATTATTAGGTGGGTTTAACATTTTGCTGTAAGAACAGATACTGCAAGTGACATGTATAATAAATCCATACATAAGTAAGGGCAGCAGGGCAGCTGGCTGAAGACTCAACACTTGCAGGTTCGACTCCCCGTCATGCCTAAATCTCATGATGTTGAGCAAAACACATGTACTGCTTAAACAGCTGCACCACTTGGGTGTATCACACAATGAGATGGGTCAAATCCAGACAATACATTTTGTCATTGCATAAACACAGAGCCTGCAATGGTAACAACAAATATATAACATGGATTATAGAGACAGAGTGTGAGGGTAAGCCTGTGAATAGTTATTTAATAAATGTGGAAACATGTCAGTGTATGCATGTATTGTTTTGAGTATGTGTCCAAACTGAAATATTAAAATAAATATAAACATTTAATTGTGAAACTGTTCTTTTTTAGACAAAATGTACAAAATACTTAATTTCTTTGCCTATTTATTGTCATGATGATGATTTTGGGTTACCAGATGAGTACTTTTTAAACTTTTAAATATTTGAAATAAAATTATTATTTTTGCTGATACTGTAAAATATTTAAMCATTAAATTAGGCTACCAGTGGCTTTTATATTTGCTCAAACCAGCACTTCATGTTGATTTTATGGTTGTTCTTTATTTTTAATTAATTTATCATTTGTCAATGTAACTAAAATAAGAAATATTTTAATATAAGTTTGCATGATAAACAATATCTATAGAGGTCAAACAGAAATAAGAGAGATGCTGGTGTCCTCCTCACCTGTCTGCTGGCTCCCTCTGGCAGCGCGCGCTTCCCGCCCCGGGGGCAGTTCTGGATGTAGCAGGCGGAGGAGAGCGCGAGGAGGAGTCCCAGGACGGACAGAGGGAGCAGGGAGTGACGCATGGCTGCTGGTTCGGGTTCGGTTGGGTTCGGTAGGTCCTGCGCTCCTCTGCGTGCGGACGCGTCTGGCTGTCAGCACCGGTCATTTCTCACTTTTTAAACACGCGGGACAAAAGCGGCACCCGTGCCTGACGTCAGCGCGCGCGCGCAAGGCCACCTCGGCGGCGCGTGCACGACAGGTCACAGCAGATGTGTCTCTGCATTGGATGCGTGAAATCTAACGAATCTACACAAGAAAACAGCAGGAGATGCCTCCTCTGTATTCAGGCACACTGTTTTCTAATAACTCCACTTTTTTTTTCCCCCTAAAAGAATAATTTCTGAGCTGGATGACAATAAAACACAAGCAACTAATTAGCGTTTTAGAACAACTAATTAGATTAACAACAAGCTGCAATGAAGAACATTTTATGATGCTCATGCACATAGTGCTCAAACCCATTCCTGACAGATTTGTGACTTTTGTTGTGGCTTCGTGGCAACCTCAGGGTCACACCAATCATCCTCCCTGACTTATGTGATGAGCATGACAACATTAGCATCTCCAACAAACATATTTTAACTGATGATTTTGTTCTGCTGCATGCTTAGAGTTGTGCTCGTCTTATTAGTTGTTGTGATGCTGATTAGGAGGGAAACGGCAAAATGAGCATCAGCAAGTTAATATATTATGAAGGGCTTCTTTAATGAGCGTCAGTGGGCTTTGCATGAATATTTTGATGTGGAAAACAGTGATATGAAATAAAAAAAGGAACTTCCTGTATAGGTACTTCTTGCAAAGTAAGAAAGACTGGTCAAAAAAGAAAACCAGAAAGGAACAAAACTTATCTCTCATACTAATGATAAATGGTTAAAAATTTACCAAGTTTTTGATTTCTATACCAGATGCGATGGAAAACTGGTCAATGGTGAGCAGTTTGGGATTGACAAGTTTGACAGTTTTGATGGATTGGTGCCCGTTTTTGCTCCAATTTCTTGCGTAAAGCTCGCAGATGAAAGTGTTTTTATTTACATTGAGTGTGGACCCATGAATTGCAGTATACCTGGAAAAGTGGATGAAATGCTTTCAAACTAATTTGATTTAGTTCGATGACCTTATTTCAGGGGCACCAGCAAACACAACAACAACAACAACAACAACAACAACAACAACAACAACAACAATAATAATTTGATGCCCCCTCCCCCTTTGGCCAGACAGCTTGATCCTTGAGTCCCAAGCTTTTACTCAATGTAGGCCTACATTTTTAAGTTCCACTAACTAGTTAGGATTAGTTAAACCTCATGAACACAAAAACAAACAATAAGAAATTAGGAGTAATAACAAAGATGTATTTTTTTTAAATTAAAAACAAAATTTAAAATGTACTCCCTCTAAATAAGGCAGCCACACTAAAGCCAGTATCCCAAATATTAGGATGCAGAGACCTTAATATAAATATAAATTTAAGTATAGAACAGGCTTCAATAAGATATCAAATGAGAAGCAAACTAAACATTAAAGTACATCTGAGGTGATTCCCTAACTTTTTGGTGCCCCACCACCCAAATATAAAAATAAAAATCTTGATTTCAGTTAAGTTAAACAGCAACAACTAATAGATGTAATGACCTAAAATATGACTTTGACAGTKGTTAAAATCCCTAAAACACTGCATTATTTGTTGTTTCTTTTTTGACTTTATTTGCATCCTTTAGCTGAAACGGTGAAAYTGAAGTCTTCATTTCACATGCAGAAACACTGATTCCTGTTTGACAGAGCGGATACAGGATCACGACCTTGGTTAGGCTTAATGTTGTCATGGGAAACCAATACAGAAATGATGCTGTTTGTGATTGTGAAGCCAAGTTTAGCATCTATGACTTCAGCCTGTTTCTGGTTCTAATTTTAACTTTGAGCAACAAATTAGCTCCGTGTAAGAAATCCTTTGATTCTCCGATTTTTTATTTTTATTTTTTGTACTTCCTAACTGGATTATCAGAACTCTCAGTATGATGGTTTTAGTCAGACCTGGCTGTCACGGCTTCAGCTGGTCCAGAATACTGCTCCTCTAATATAAAAAAAGCACAAACATTTCTTTCCGGTACTTGTCTCCATTTGTTTTAGAATTAACTTTACCTTTATTGTTGAACTATAAAGGACTAAACGGACCGGTTCCTGTTGTCTTTTCATGTGTGGCCCTCCAGATTAGAACACAAAAGAACACAAAATCCTTTGCTTTTAGTTGTCTTGAGGTCTAGGCTGCTCAACAGGGAGAATCCGGTCTTCACAGTTGTAAAAGACCCCCAATAAACCAGCCGACAACTCTTAGTTTTTAAATCTCTTCATTTTATTGTGTTCAGATCAGTTTTGCAAAACATTACTTTAAATGTTTTGTCTGTTTTCATGATCTTTTGTGCTATTTTCTTCTTTGCCTGACCTTTGTGTTGTTAGGTTTGTTTCCTTTTATTTATTTATTTTTTGTGTTTTCCTTCTCTATCTCTCTGTCAGTACTTTTCCATCCTGCCTGCCACACCCATCTACACCTGTTGTGTTTCACCTGTCAGCTGCAGCCACTTTTCTCATACTTGCAGTGGCGTCACTAGGCCTATTTTAGGGGGCCTGGAGCCCCACTAAAATATTTTAAAGCCCCCCCTAAATTATTTTGGTGTAAAAAAAATATTTTTTTACAAAAATTCCATGAATTCAATACAATGATATTTTGGGGTATTTTTGAATTGTTGTTAAA
>NW_013952416.1:1421375-1428916 GCF_001266775.1 Austrofundulus limnaeus | reverse complement strand
TATATATACAATACAAATATATAATATACAGAAATTCTGTGCGTCTCCTGGGGGCTAAGCCCCCCTTGTCCTTAAAACCTTGTGACACCCCTGCATACTTGTAAAAACAATTATGCTAAGATAGATAGACAGACAGACAGACAGACAGACAGACAGACAGACAGACAGACAGACAGACAGACAGACAGACAGACAGACAGACAGACAGACAGATAGATAGATAGATAGATAGATAGATAGATAGATAGATAGATAGATAGATAGATAGATAGATAGATAGATAATCCCTTAGGGATTTTCCCTCAGAGAAATTGTAATTACCTTTTTCCACACAGCACTCTTAGTTATACATCATCTTTTTTGTTTGTTCTTAACAGTAACCCTATCCTATTGTCCCACTATTTCTGTTGTTAGTCCTCCTCTCAACCTCAAGTGAAAAGTTACAATAGTAACAAAAAAGCATATAAGCCATTAACACTCTCCTTGACAAATACTAAATTTTCTTTTTACATAGAGACAATAAAAATATGTAAAGCCTTCTAAAGGGTTAAAGGGGACATATGCAAAATGCACCGTTTTTGTCATTAGTTACATTTTGTTGTGTACTTGGTGTCTGYAGGAGTGAAGAAAAGTCTAATTTAGTCTCTCCCGGTGCTGCAGAGATCTTTATTTTCTGTTTGGGTCATATTTTATAACCCGGTCAGTTTTCTCTAAATTCTGTTATGTTTTCAGAACTATTATGTCTATGGGATGTGAAGCGCCTTATTTGGATTTAAAGAAACAGCATCAAAACAAGTTGAGACACAACTCAGAACAGGGGTGAAACAGGGGCTTGTGGAGTTACATTACGGAGGAAATTCAGACCAAAACATTGCAGTTTGACTTTATATAKACCCCAACTGAATGATTTAAATGTGAGAAAGAAKAAYTTAAAAGCATATGTCTATTTTAAAGGAAATGCAAAACTGGTCAGACTCTAAGATGTACCGGTACAACACACAACTTTAAAAAAAACTTTCACCTTAAGGTACATTATGAGCGACACAAAGTTTGTTTTTACGATATTTGCCGCTTCATCATGTACAGAACAAATTGAGAGAGGCCGGCCATAAGGACGAGTGAAAAAGACACGAGGAATTCGAATCATGAGTTGATCATGACCTCGTTGGGTTTCTTCACAATGACTACACAGCTCCAGTCTCACAGCGCCGCTGTCCCTCGACCTGTTTGTGAGTCCTCTGTATTAAAGTTTCTCGCCCTTTCTTCAGAGGCTTYACATCCAAGGCTGCAGCTCCACTTCCAATAAGGAGTTTAGGGAGAGGGGGCGGCAAAGAAGAGGACTTTGTGCGTTTGTATTTTTATACATTCTAATTGAAAAGATCTGTGCTTTCAATGATGTTCTTTCCATCACTGGAGGACAGAACAGGCCTCTTATTGGATTTTGTCATGTCAAATAACAGTTGAAGTTAAAAAACAATACTTTAATGGTGGACTTGACGCAGTTTTATTGCTTGCGAAACAATCGACACAACAAATGGTGGCACAAAAATAGACAAGTTTGGCGACGACAAATAACTATGTCATGTTTGGAGATGATGTTCATTTTAACAGGAGGCAACAAAAGGTTTGAGCTTTTCTTTCATCTGTCAGTGATGCACACGGACAATGTTACTGTGAGGGGTAAAACTGTGACAGGTCGAACATAAAGTGCGTTTGAAAGYGGAGTTCGGTTGTTTCGATTCTCCCTGCAGGCAGGTACGGCAGAGAAAGTGACCGCAGAGCAGGCGGTAGACCGACGGTGTCGAGTAAGCTGAGACGGAACAGGAACACGCCGAGCATCTCTCTCCACCTGGTTAGAGAAAGAAGGAAGAAAAAAAAGGATTCACACATTTAAAATTGATTTCTTTTAATAAGACACAATTTATTTCATTCTAAGCTTTCAAATTTATTTATTGTGCGAGCTTAACTGCTTTATTTCACTCGGTTTATATTTATTTTTAATTAACTATTTATTTTATTTAGCACTTTTGGTGAACTACTGTTTTCAGGGTTCCTACAGTTTAAAGCAAGTTAAATTTAAGACTTTTTAATGCCAAGTGAAATTAAATTTAAGACCAATTTCATAATTAAGCACAAATGACAAAAAAATAAAAACTGGCAGAAACTCAGAAATCAAAGTACTTTTGGTTGAAGTATTCAAATTTTGCTAGACCAATTGTTTTTATCCAAATCTAACTATAGCAGAAACGTTCTTAGCAGTCAGTTTTAACCTTAATTTAATTTCAGGAAATACTCTAACAACCCAAAATTTGAAGTTTTAGGACCCACAGTGGGGTCTTAACCCCTATTTGCTGTAGATGAAACCTTAAAGTGCCTGTGACATTAAGTTTTTGTAAGAAAAGTGAATGCATTTTTGGAAAGACATTTTACAAAACAAATTTCACATTGCTCAGATGAACAATTGAGATATTTGCATGTGAAATAACAGGAAGTGATGTCAAAGGGGAATGTCTGCGTGTAAATATTAAAAAAAAATAAATTTTTCCAATTATTTTAATAATCGAGATGAGTTACAATCATCCTATTTACAATGTGTTAACATTTTTAAGACTTCTGAAAGATTGATTTAAGACATTTTAAGGCTAATTAAGGCCTTATTTTTGGATTGATGAATTCAAGGCCTTTTAAGACTTTGTAAGGATCTGCAGGAACCCTGGTTTTAAAATGTGCTTCAGAAAAATAAAACTTTGGTTTAACTCGATTTATTTCAACACATAGATAACAGGCTTATGCTGTGGGAGTGATTTGAGATTTGTCTGTGGAAGAAATTCAATCCTTTTCAAACCAGGTTCACCTTTTGTAAACATTCGTAACTGCAGCAAGCCAAAGCCAAAAACATCTGAGTCAATATTAAACACTCTCATTTAGAAATTCTTCTATAAACTGTGTATTTTATTGCCTTCAGCACGCTGGAAGGAACAGAATGCACCTGCGGAGGTGATTTTAAAGCCTGAACTCTGGCACAGCTCCGTGGAGTCAGAGGTACTCTCCTTCTGTTGGGGCAAGTTTGACGTGAAGGAGGGTCGGCCCTTCAGGGCAGAGAGGAGGGCCTCATCCAGACTGGCTGACAGGAGCTGCTCATGAGAGCTGCAGCTCGGGACTGAAGACGGAGCAAAACAAAAACAAAAACATTAACAGATTGTATGGCTCATCTTTTGAGGCTTAAATCTATATTTTCCATTTTTTATTTATTGCATAACATTAAGCGATTTGATGTGAAGCTAACCTGTGCGTGTAGCCGTTAAAGGGGTTACTGACCTGAAGCTGAATGATCTCTTGGTCTTTTTAATTGAGGTAGTAGTTTGTCATCAGATGTTGCCTTTTGTGTCGATTCGTTTGAAACTTCCCCTAAATCTCGTTTCTTCCGTTTGTCCATCGAAAGTCCAGAATCGTATTTTTTCACCAAAGTCCCGCTTGTGTCTCTGCTGTCAGTTTTACCCCGAACACCGTCGCTGTTTGGTGAGGTTTCAACGAGACAGAGAGAACTCTGGGATTGCCCGTGGATGTCGGACGTGACAAGTCTCGAGGCGTGCGGGTTCTCTCCTGGCTCTCGTCTCCCCAGCACCCCGGTCCTCCCCGTCGACCCGTTCTGCAGGAGGAAGCGGTCGATGCGGCTCTTCAGTTGGGGGTTGGGAAGAGGTCGGGAGGCTGCGGTGAACGAGACGCCGGTGAAGGGGTCGTTCGGCGGTCGACCCCAGCCGGCTTCCCTCTTCTGGTACTCTTCCAGGGTGGTGGTGTCCACTGACACGCCACTGGGCAGCAGCATGGGCAGCGTCATCACTTCCTGTGTAATCGGATCAAGAAATTCTTCAGGGATAGAAGGACTGTAAGAGAGAAAAACAAATATTAGAAAGGAGAGAGCTTACAGAACAACAAATGTTGAATTAAAGCTGCTTAAATTCGGCACCTGGGAGTTTCCTGGAGTGTTTGTGGGATTTGTCGGACAGATGGAGCAAAAAATGCAGGTTGTGCCGCCCGGCGTTCGTTGGACTCATGTATTGTTTGAATCCTCTCCACTTCTTCTGCCGGACAGCAGTGAGCAGGCTGCCCCCACACAGCTAAAGTCTTCAGTCCCAGAGAGGATCCTGCACCACCAACAGGCACAGTGACCCGAAGCTGGGTCACAGCACCCAGTGAGGCCCGGCCCCGACTCCACAGGGTCTCCTGCCRACAGTCCTCTGGCTGAGGAGGAGGAGACAGAAACGGCGCCCGAGGGCGAAAGTTTGAATGTCTGAAAGAGACTCGGGTTTCTTCTCTGAGCTCACAGCGAGCCACCAGTTTAAACTCGGACTCTGAAATGCTGGTCTCTGTGTTTGACTGAGACCTGAACACAGAGGCTCTTTGTCCAGAACCGTCTTCACCCCACTGTTGGGCCTGAAGACTCCACTGGTGACCACTGCTCTGCCCAGATTTACGCCAATCCTGCTGATGTTTTTGTCCGTTCTTTCCCTTTTGACTCTTCTCCTGATCTGTGCTCTGTTCCTGTTGCTCRGTCAGTCCCGGGCCACTGGAAGGCCTCAGATCTGAACTGGTGCTGATCTCAAGCTTCTTGCAGGCCTGGCCCCGGTCCAACCCCCAGGGCCAGAGCTCCACATCCACTCGACAGAGCTCTACTGGAAAGCCAAACTTTAATGTCACCTGAGACCAAAAAATAAACAAACAAAAGAGTTAAAAGGCTTTAGTTTTTAAACAAGTTTCAAGTAATCCCTCACCATTTTTAGGTCGATACAGAAATATTAATATTCTTTGTTGAAAGTGCCCCATTAAGTTTCTGACTTAAATATTAAAAAACAAATATATTTCTGAATCTGACTACAATAAAGTACTTAGTTTCCCCACAATATAAAGCAAAGCCTTGATTGTAAAAAAGAACAGAATGATTAAAAAAACATTCAATCAGTCTGATGATGTTTGTGACAATCAGTAACTTAACCTGTGCTCATTCTCCTGCAGTACAGCAGACAATATTAACAAAAACGTCGACGTTGTTTTGGCTCTTAAGATATTTTTAAAAAATCTAAAATTATTGCAGCATATCCTCACCTGTAGGGGCGGGCGTAAAAAGTACTCCAGCTTGAAGCCTCGCTTTCGAAGAGACGGGTCCGCTGACACAAGATTTGTAACGTCATAGCCATCTGCACACAGCTGTAGATGTAAAATAAATAAAAAGAAATACATTTTAAAATTGTTTGCCCAAATTTTGCCTCCTTGTTTTTGGACATTTGAAAATGTGGACATGAAAGAACCACTTTCAGTACGTATATCCTCTTCTTGTGTTCTCAGATACACACAGGAACRTATTGGTAAATATATATAACTCCTTTTAAAATGACAAAATAGAAAAAAGTAAAACATTGATCTTTTTAAAATGTTCATAAAAGCGGATAAAAGAAAGCCATTATATATTAGAGAAATGAAATAACAAGAACAAGGACAGTTGGGATCCAGTCTCCCACACAGCACTTTGTCCCCTGCTCTTTGATTTTCTCACTAATGTCCTCCAACTTCAWATGGTCTCATGTCTTTTATTCTTTCTGCTTCAGACATACTCTTTAAAAATGTCTGTGAAAAACACAATAAACGAGACTCTAAAAACATAAGGCTCAGAGGTAAATAATGTATTTTGTTTCATATCACGACAGCAACAACTGCTGCCAGTGGATTWAACAATGTTGTGCATTTAAAGTATTAGATTTGTTGCAAAATCAACTAGCTTGGTAAAATAGCTTCAGGGTTATACGATTATATAATTGTATTTATGAAACATGTCATACCTTGTTGCAGTGAACTGTTGTGCTAAAGTGAGGAAGACAGAGATTCACAACCATATTCTCCAACCTGTGAAGACACGAATTGATATCAGAGCTGCAGAGAAAAAAAAAGCTTTAATGTCAGTTCAGAGTGAGGTTACAGGTGAAGACAAAGTGACGCTATAAGGCAGTTCAATAAAACGATGAATTWAATTTCCTTTTAGGATCAATAAAGTATTTTTGCATTGAATTGAATACATTTTTATTTTAATAAAAGTTCCCAAGCCCTTTGACCCCACAAGAAAGTTAATATTTGAAAACGATTTATCTTCCCCTGCCAATTGAAATAACTGAATAAGCTTGAAAAGCATCAATATTTCTTGGGAAATTATAGAAAACGTGACCGCAAAAGTGACATTTGATGAAAAAAAAAAAAAAAAAAACTTTTGTCCATGAAGTATGGGGTTCAGCACGAAGGTTAGCCCTGACTGAATAAATGTAAACAACCTGAACTGAAAACAAAAAGGAAACAAAAGTTATACTGATTTATAGATACGAGCTTATCTATACATTATACTTCACCAGTCCAATGAATGACATTTCACCACTTTTTAAGATACTGACTGAAATTTAGCTCAATTTTTCCTAAAAAAAAAAAAATAAAGTTGCAGTTTCATTTAAACCCCCAACGCTTTCAAACAATGAACAAAGTCAAAAATAATCCCTGGTAAATTATGTGCAAAAGTAGTAATTCGACACTAGCTAGATGCTAATCGGAGCTAGCAGTCGCATATTAGCAAGCTATTTTACCACTGGACTTGCCCGATAAATTCAATTAGAATAACTTTACCTTGATAAATAAATCTATTGCAATATATTTCGCTATGCCTCTGAAACTTGCCAGACAGGAACATTTAATTTTCTTCCTTTTACGACCTACGGGGAGAAGCTAACCACGGGCACTACAAAAACAAAACAACCGGAATACGGAAGCCATGAAGGGACACGCTTAGTTTGTCGAAACCCATCTCTAACAAGTGGAGTACATTCAATTAAATATAAGGTTAACTGCTTGCTCCTCTTTTATCATGTGTCCTTTTTACCTTGTGCGGATTAAACGTATATTTTAAACTATTAGAAGCATTTTTTTTTTTTTTTTTTACAATTTACTCATCTGTAGGGGCGTTATGTCATCTTGTTTGTCACTGATTTATTTCCTCCTCCACATGAAGGTCAGCCAGGTTAGACATCTTTACAAGACCAGCTGCACAGTTCAAGGACTCCTCTCTGTAGGATGAATGGTGTTGTGAGGAAAGGACCCAGACTACTTTTATTAGAGGAATAACTTAATTTACAACTATTCATTTCAGTTCATTTTAATTCAGCATGTAGCTGTGACATGTGTCATAATCAGTTTGTGGCAAGTAAGGCCAGCAACCTACGCTATGACTACTATTTTATTCAAAGATTATTGTTCTTATGGATTCTTCAGGGTTCTTTTTAAAGCTGTATTTAATGTTTACATTGTAAACAGAAGTACTTCAGTGCACTTTATTTGTTTTCTTTTGACCAATTAATCTCTATGTTTTTTTTAAATTAGTTTTTCTTGTACCACTTGTAGTTTCCTGTTTATTCAATGGGACATATCTGCATATTTTTCAGAAGGCAGATAGTGAAATCTTCACCACAGTCATGCATCCTATTTCCGTATATATATGTATATATGTATAT
>NW_013952416.1:1410122-1421117 GCF_001266775.1 Austrofundulus limnaeus | reverse complement strand
CTCTACAAATTATTATAAATATTTAGTTTTTACAAACAAGGAGAGCTCTGAASCTGAACCAACCTTTATTATCCAATAAATGTATTCATAGTGAGCACATGTTTCTGTGTTCATTTTAGGCCTTCACTGATCTGAATAAYTAAACTTACAAATGTCTGAAGCAGCTTTTCTGCTTCAACCTGTCCACGAGGTGGCAGTGCTGTCTGTCTGCAGTGGCTGCAGGTGAAGTTTAGCTCCAAACATGTTGGATAAATCTCAGCGTTTCTCTGAGGTTCGGTGCCAAACACTGACCACCAGAGGGCGCTGGAATACATGTTTTTATTGAAAATGGGTCATAAAACCTCTGCTAAGACTTAGAAAACTCATGATAGTTTTTGTTTGTTAGCCCCAGCCTGTTAGTTTTTTTTCTGTGCATTAATTTGTTTCACTCAATCTTATTGGTTTGAATCCCGCGCATTTTTAAGAAAAATTGTAAACTTGATTTTTTTTGTCAAAAAAWTTAGACTTGAACTCAAATTTAAGGCTTTTATTTGCGTTTTTATTTTATTTGGATGAGAGTTTTTGTTATTTTGTTTATTGCCTGTTATTTGACAACAATTTAGTCTGATAATATCACTGTTTTTTATGGAATAACTAAAATTGTACTTTTTTTGTTAAAATCAATAAAAATGTCACCCTTTTGCAAAAATATTTCAGCTATTTAACTCTGTTTTGATGTCTATTTTCTTTGTTGGGGGTGCTTTAACTTTACAAATCAACAATTACATGCACAATCAGTTTTTGTGTTTTACACCTCTAATGCATAGTTTTCATTGACTAAATGCATGACTAAAGTTTAATAAATAAAACAAATCTAAAGCATGATTTTCTAGTTTGCTAACCTTGATTTAAAACTAATCAGGAAACAAAGTGTTTAAGCTTAAATAGGCTTTTACGTACTCATAGAGAGGGAAAAAAACAAGGCCTGTATTTTAAGTCTGAGGTTCTGATTTCATCATTAAGTGAACGTGAAGTTTTGTTATGTCACAACTTGTGCGCATGGAGAACACGTTGAAGAAAGAACCAGAACYGAGTGGAGGCTCTGAGAGCAGCTCAGTTTCTCTACAAGCTTCCAGCAGCTGTTCAACATCACCACCATCTCCTGATGGACAGGTCCAACTGAGGGACAGAAATAACCCTCGGGGAGAGGGGGAGCTGTACCAACTCCTGAACGGGGGTGTGGGAGCTCCTGTCAGGTGATGGGACTCTAATGTTTAAAAAAGAAAAGTGAACATAATTAAAAGAAATTGAACAGATGTGACAGACTGACAGATGTCCACACAGGACTGACTGTCTCATCCATCAAAGACTTTTAGTTTCTCTCTGATCTAAGGGGACGGATCAATACCATCCCATCTCCTGCACCCGGTGGTACGGTTCAAGTGSTGCTCGGCTATTTCTGTCCCTCATGGCAGGAATGTTCAGTTGTCATTGAAGAACACAGATTAGTCCTTGAGTGCTTGTTCTGGTGTGACGTTCATCTCTGCTCAGACCACCTTTCATTCAGAAAAGTCTCAGGAAAAGGAGCGCCGATGGAGAGTGTGGCGATTTTTGACTCACCTGGGAAAGGGAGGGGTTTGAAGGCCAACAAGGAGTTTTGGGCTGGAGATGTCATTTTCTCTGAGGCCAGCATCGCAGCCGTTGTGTTCGACAGGTAGGATGGTTACGGATCACCAGGAGGACTTTTGATTTTTTTTTCCTTAACTTTTCGTCCAAATATGTTACATATTTGTTCTCAAATACTTAACAGGTGGATTTCAGTGGTTTGAACATCATATTCTCCCTCATGAGTGTTCACAGTGTTGAAACAACAAAAATAGGACATTCTGTCTCATAAAATGTGTTTGACTTGCTGCCTTCTCAGAAATACTCCTTGTAACTCTTTGACAGCTGTTGTAGCTTTCACAACATGGACCATGTGGGGAAACAAYCTCGAGTCAAAGTTCAAGTTTTTATGGAACTAATTATATTTGCTGATAGGCTACGAGTGTTTTGAGTTTAAATCATCAGAAAGATGGAAGAAAATCTTCATTACTTCACTTAAAACTGCTGGAAAAGTTGTTTTAATTTGATAGAGACGTGAAAATAAAATTCCTAGCATTCTTTAAAGGAAGGGATGTCACCTGATACCTTAGAAGGCAAATTTTAAATGATTTCTAACACTTGTGGTGGATTAGTGTCAGATATCACAAATGTCACCTCAACATCTATAAAACAGACTGATTTATGATGTTTGCGAAAGCTGATTAGCTGGCGTTCATCTTGACTCTTAACTCCAAAAGTTAACCCGTTGTAGATCTGGTGGACGTCAGTAAGGTTTACCACGTTTGAAAGCCATTGTCAAGATTTTTTTTTTGTTTCTTTGTATTCTTTGATTTTCTGCTTTTCTTTTCTCCTGTAGTCTCGCAGAGCGAATTTGCCACAGCTGTTTCCGCAGACCAGAGAAGGCCCAGCGGTGCGGCCAGTGCAAATTTGCTCACTACTGTGACCGAACCTGCCAACGTGCCGCCTGGGCCGAACACAAAGTGGAATGCGGTGCCATCAAAGCTTACGGAAAAGTACCGAATGAGAATATCCGGTGAGGGGGAGCAAAAAGAAAGCCGGGACTGCCCCGGCTTTGTGATCACTCATRAATAAAACTAACACCTTCTTTCACCGCGACCCTGCGTGACCTCTCCGACGCTGTTTTTTTGTTTCGGTCAGACTGGTGGCCCGCATCTTGTGGCGCCTTGATAAGGAGGGGAGCGTGGTGTCCGACATGCAGCTGACCACGCTGGACGAGCTGGAGGACCACATCAACGACATGCAAGAGGACGACCTGAAGGAGTTAAAAGTGGACGTCCACAACTTCCTGGACTACTGGCCTCGAACCAGCAAGCAGCACCTGATCGACAACATCTCACACATATTTGGAGTGGTGCGTGGTTTAAAACTGCTCAAAACAGGCTCCCAATTTTGACCAGGAAATATTAGAAACAGCCCGCTCCACCAGACAGGGCAGTGGCTCACAGAGTCTTTCCAACAATGTTTGACTAACAGCTGCCAAGCAGGATTTAAAATTTTTACATTTAATAATTATCCAGTAACAACTTGTGCCTAACAGTTTGTACAGTTTGCCAATAATGTACACAAAGACCAAGTAGTAAAAGTGATAAGAACGGTCCAGGCTTTTATTCCTGGTTCCAGCCTGTCGATCTGGTGTTCCCGGCTCTTTTATTATAAGTCAAATATTTGATACCACATGCTTATCACAGTGTTATATGTAGAGGTTCAAAATCTGGAATAATGCTGGCTTATTTGCCAAGATATAACAGCCAATAAGTGTCAAATGAGATTTTATTGTTCTTTTCCTGCTCCTATGTCACAGTTTTATCATTATTATTATTATTATTATTATTATTGGTAACTGCTCAGTGTATTTAAGCACATTCAGTTTAGAAAACTAAATTCTTTCCATTTTTTTTAGATTNCCTCAGAATTATAATTTATCCATCATAAATAATTTGTCTTTGACAAAACTTTCTTATTGTAAAAAACTGCTTGTTGTGTTTGTCTCAAAGAGAAATAAAACAAATTGATATTTAAAAACAACATATCGAGTTGCATCAAACGCAAAGCAAAATTTTCACTGAAATAGTGAATTATACGYCAAAATAAACAGTGAAACACAAAATGAACAATATATTTTATTTATTTGATTTCCCCAGTGCTTATTGGTTTGAATAAGAATGAGAACAAATGTTTATTATTATTATTATTGGTAACTGCTCAGTGTATTTAAGCACATTCAGTTTAGAAAACTAAATTCTTTCCATTTTTTTTAGATTTGACTGCTCTAACCCTAAGATTGAATCCTGTCATGTTGAATGTTCCAGATCAACTGTAACGGCTTCTCTGTGAGCGACCAGAGGGGTCTGCAGGCGGTGGGAGTTGGTCTTTTCCCAAACTTGTGCCTGGTTAACCACAACTGCTGGCCAAACTGCACCGTCATCCTCAACCATGGCAAGTAAGTTACAAATAACTGAGAACATAAAGAGCAACAACAAAACACTTCTCAGTGACACGCGTTCCCTCGACATTTCTGTTTGCATTTAGCTGGAAATGAATTTAACTGAATGAAAAATATCAAAGTCCTCAGTGTTTAGGAGCTCGAGTTGATTTGTGGGTATGTCGTGTTTTGTTGTTTTTGTGCAGTTTGTGTTATTTGTCAGGTATCATTTGCTGTAAAAAAAACTGCCTGTTTGTCTTTCAGTCAATCGGCTGTGAGTACTGTGTTTCACTCTCAACAGAGGTGCGTTACCTCAACCGAAGCCTTTCAAACAAAGAGCAGAACGCTGAACTCTAATAAACCTTTCATTTGGACATAACCCTGTGCATCGTTTGTAAAATAAAAACCACTTTTCTTTTTTATGCCGYTGCACTTTGTTCAGCGTGACTCCGTCTGCTCATCGACCTGAATGCTCTAACATTTATTGGTTTTATTGTTGTGCAACAAAAGGCTGCTGTAATAATCTTTTTTCACGTTTTTTCCCCCTAAAACAAAACACATATCGTTCTAACCTCTTGTCAGAGCCGCACACAAAGTTTTTCTTGTGTGCTGCTGGTTTTTCCCTTTACATGTCTTTGTATCATGAAAATRCAGAAGCTTTGGTCTGTGTTCATAGTTCACATCTAACATCTTATAACATTTTCACCTTTTTTTTAAAGGTGCTATCTGATAGAATTTAATTGTTCAGTTATTGCCAACCAACCAGCTAGTTTGCTCTGGTTGTTCTTCTTGATGTTATTTAGCTGCGTCTTTAGTTCAATGTTTATCCAAAGTGCAAACTCTTAGAATGCAGCTGGCAAGAGTACTTTTATTTGTTTTTTCATCTTGGAGAAAATCTGCTTTAAGCTATAGAACAAGTTACACCAGGTACAATATGTCTCTGGTGTTGCTAAAGGCCCTGTCACACTAGATAACTTATGCCAACTTATGAACATTTTAAAGATATCTACACTGATGATGGAATTAAAAAAATCAACAGGAAGCTTCTTTTCGGTGTGTAATGTATATTCAAACAAATTGATCAAACAACTTTTATTAGCAATGTAGACATAAAAAATGTTGAGCTGACTTTGCAATCACAGTCACTGGGATTATTTCAGTCTGTGGGCCTRGCTTTATTTTGATCAAATAAAATTAAACGCATAAAGGCTTTTTTGATCAGGGTGATTCCTGACCAGGCCCATAACCCTGTCTGAAAAATATAAATTTATTGTTTGTAGATAAAATTGACCAAATCAAGGCCATTTCAGTATTTAAAACACTATATAACTCTGTATAATTCAACTCTTTTGTTTTATCATTTTCCAAAATAAAAGTTTGCAACTATTGGTTTAATTCTTTTATTATTTGATGAAGAGATGAAGTTTGAAGGCAACCTTTGGGAGAGGTAGGTAGCAGGAATAGGGGTGGGGGGTTCAGCTTGGCTTTGAAGTAAGAAAGTGGAGGGCTTTGAGGATAGTAGGTAGGGAACCACTGGTCTCGAGTCTGCTAACAGCACAGAATAAACTGGTCTGATCTACTATATAGGTTTTGTGGCATGGGGTCCGGCTCGTACTGCAGTCAGTGGTGAAACAGGAAGCCAAAGAATCAACAGAATCTGAACCTTAAGAATTTAAATTCTCACAAATAGCACCTCTTTTCCCCTCATGTAGTTAACTCACAAAATCACAGGTTTTGTGGAACTAAGTGTGTTATAGTTTATTAGAAGCACACTGATTTCTTGAATTGACTGGACAGAAGGCCACATAATGAAGCCGTTTTCATCTTCAGTCTTATACATTATTATCATTATTATTGTTATTATTTTACAAATTTCTATCTCTCTCCTCTTCAGGATCGAGCTGCGTTCTTTGGGTAAGATTGAGGAAGGAGAGGAGCTCACCGTCTCCTATGTGGACTACTTGAATTTGTCCGAGGAGAGACAGAGGCTTCTGAAAACACAGTACTACTTTGACTGCACGTGTGAACACTGCAAGAACAAAACCCACGATGACGTGAAGATGGGGGGGAAAGAGGTGGAGGGAGTCAAGGTTGGTGTTTTTGAGTTTACTTCCAGGGTGGGGGGTGCAAAAAGGGCCAAACGCTCGAGTCGGGTTGCATTTAGAAGCAACAGGAGCGATAAGAACAGAATGACACATGAGAAGCAGAACTACAGACTATTTTTAAGCTAAGATAACTCACAAGTGGATTTGGCCTTTGGTGCATGAACACGTGGGTTTTGAGAGGCAGTTGAAGGTGACAAAATAGAGAAAAATGAAAATTTATATGCCTATTTGTTTAAATGCTAAGTCATTTTACAGTTTTAACATAAAGCAAAAACCATTACCTTATTTTACATCCTACAAATTTAAGCATGTTTAGAAGTATGAGAGCAAACAAGTAAGATGGAGCTTGATATTCATTTAAAATGAAAGATTGGATCTTTTGAAAAAAAGTGATGTGAACAAATAACATCTTACTTGTTATAGATAGGTCTTGGAACAGCTGCAGTTTGAAAAAACACAGTTTAATTCTGACCAGAACAAGCTAACAGCTACCAGATAGCATGAGCTAAAGCCAAACAACTTCAATTTTTAAAAAAAATTATTGCGATTTACGCAAATAGCAAATCTATTCTGCTCTTGGCCCTGACTGGTGTAGCCAGTTTGTCAGTCTCGTCAGAACCAAACTTAATTTCTCCAAAACAATGGTGCTAAAAGATTTATCAGTTCTTGTCAATAACCTTTACAAAGAGCTGAACTTCAGAGGATCTGATGACTTGAAGTTGTTCAATCCTACAAAAAATGTATTTTTATTACAAGTTTGCTCGATTATTGACCTAAAAATGTGCTGAATTTGAATGTTTTTTTTTTCTCGGTCAGTTACTACAGAACATTTGCCAGAAGAAAAGTCTTGGTTCTGTTTAAAATCCTGGACGAGGGTATTGCAAAGGGACAAAGGTCTTTTTCAGATTAAAAAATAATAACAATAATCAGGTGTATCAAGGCAAAGCCCATCACACATGCTCACATTCTCATTCTACATTTCACATCTCATATTACATTTAAAAATTTCATGAAACTTTTCTTTGTTGGTTAATTTCTTACAGCCTTCAGATGAACAGGTGAAGGAGGCAACAGATTACTGTTTTCAGATGATGGATAAGATGGACAAGGCTCGATTAAACGGTGACTACCACGAGGTATTGTAAAAGATAATCTGCAACGCCGAAGGACTTCAGCATTTTGGCTCTTTAAAACCAATTAACACAGAATTTTTCTTTGCTTGGAAAGGTGGTGAAAATCTGCAGGGATTGCATCGAGAAGACCGAGCCCATTCTGGCCGACACTCACATCTACCTGCTGAGGATGTGGAGCACAATGAGCGAGGTCCAGTCCTACCTGCAGAACTTTGAAGAAGCTGCAGATTACGCCCGTAAAATGGTGGATGGATACACGTGAGTGCGAACACACAAATCAGAGTTGAGCTTTTCTGAAATTTTTGTATTTTTTTTCCTCAAAACATTTACTGTTAAATTATGTTTTTTTGTTCTCTCATTTCTGGCAGGAAATTGTACCAACCAAACAACGCAGCTCTGGGTATGGCAGCCATGCGAGCAGGAGTGACGCACTGGCAGGCTGGACTGATAGAAGTCGGACACGCGATGATCTGCAAGGCCTACGCCATCCTCATGATCACCCATGGTCCAACACATCCCATCACCAAGGACCTCGAGGTAAACAACCTAATTATTCGTCAATTTGGGCATGAGGTCTGGTAAAACTTTTTATCCGTTTTAAGACGATTCTGTTTAACAGCTGCTGCCAACTGCCCTAAAAATATTTTGAATGAATATTTTCTTGATTTCTCCTCAGGCCATGCGCGTCCAGACAGAGATGGAGCTGAGGATGTTCAAGCAGAACGAGTACGTTTACTACAGCATGAGGGAAGCGGCTCTGAAAAACAAACCCATGACCATGCTGCACGAACCCAAGTCCGTGGAGGAGGGGATCAAGAACCTGTTCCACCGGAAGAAGTAGCCTCGAACGTGGGACTGTAAACAGACTTCACCGTGTTCTTTACATTTTAGTCACATGACCAATTTGTGTTGCAACATTTTATAGTTTCAATAAAAAAAATGTCTTCTCAGACTTGTGGTTCATATGCAGACACTCTGCATGGTTACACTTCACATTTGCAGGGTTTATTACAGAAAATACTGAGCTAAACTGTGGCAATTTATAGGGTTCATTATAAAATAGTTTGCATGGCTTTAGGTAAAAAAAAAAATATGGGAGAGCCAAATATAAAAACAGTTTCCTGTACAAAAACTTATTCCAATATGGCTTCTGGGATGAAGATGGTAAGAGTTGATTATGCATGGCAACTTTAGCCCCCTTAGTCTTTGTTCCACCTGTGGGCAAAATGTGTTTCTGCTTTGAAAACATTTCTGAAGTTACTGGGGGCTTTTTTTTGGCAGGGGTTGGGGGGGTGATTAAAAAATAGTTTTCATACTTTTAACTTGACAAGCTTTCAAAAAATAAAAATAAAAATAAAAAAATCTAAAGACTAAAGAAATTTCAGGGGCAACTGTTCTGTGGTTGATTTCACACTCTTCCAARGGAGCTTAATTTTCCCCATGCACCCTGAATTGAAATACCATTTAAACCAGTGGTGTCCAAAGTCAGTCCTCGAGGGCTGGTGTTCTGCATGTGCTGCCTGGGTTTAATACAGCTGAACCTAAGTAGGCCTCCACAGACCTTGATGGCAATACTGAAGAATCCTTTGTAAACACTAYTTAAGTTCAGCTGTGTTGAACCAGGGCACCTCCTAAAACATGCAGGACACCAGCCTTCGGACACCACTGAATTAAAGCTTCACAATTTAATCTTGAATGAACCACTAGAATTTTCAGGCACCCGTATTCAGCTTTTTACTTGATATGGTCAGGGAAAACACTGCATTGACTCCAAATTTGATTCAAGTCACGTGTTCACAATCAATATAATATGCCCGTTTAACACAATGACTATGATGGGCATATGGTATCAATTCACAGCATATGACAATTTAGAAAGATTTTCATTTTGCCTATAACTGAATCATTCAAATCGAGATGTATTGGTACACCCCTACTAAACATTTAGTTCATTCCAGCTGTCACTGCAACCAGCAGCAAAGGCAAATAGAGACAGTGTCARTCTGACAAAGTTCCAGGAGAGAAGAAATCCCACCTCAGGAGTTGACTGGTTAGTTGCAGAGCTCAAAACAGAATCCTGACCTAGCAGAACCGCAAATTGTTTCGGATAACTAGCCTGCCCAGATCAGGATGGCAAATAAGGTTAAGGATCATTTCCACTGAGATTAAACATCCACACAGGTTCTGCTTTTTAGCCATTGTTTTTATTCAAGTGTAATCAGTTACATACGTTTGCTTATCCTCTTGTATAAAAGACCACCAAGAGTCATCGTCTGCAAAGAAAGGGAAAAGCTTATAAAATAAAAAAGTGTCTTTTTTAAATGCACTGCAAACAAAAACTTACATTCACAATTGTGTTCTGATCCACCATTTCTGTAACCGAATCAACTCCCTTCAGAGAGACCTTCAGCTTGCCACCATCTCTTTGAAACACTCCCTGTTAAAATAGAGAGCTTTTAGGAATTTCATTTACACTGTAGTTTCTAAATTGGAATAAGAAGTTCGTATTACCTTGACCTTCTCTCCAGTCATGGTCTCCAGCTCAGTCTCCTGACCAATCGTGAACTCRTTGACAATCACCTTTGAGCCAGTGGTGATAGTCACCTTRAAGTGATCACCATTCTCCTCAAATTCAGAGATGCTCTTCACGTCTTTTCCCTTCTGGATGAGGTCATCAGGAAGCCCTGTGATAGAGGTCCTTTGAGTGAAACTCTGAAACATCCATAGTTTGAAAGCAGGAAGAATGAAGCACCAGACTCACCCATTGCCTTCATGAAAGGCTCAAAGTTCTCCTGAGACTCCAGCTGGTATTTTCCAGAGAAGGACATGATGGCAGACAGTGAAGGTGAAGTAAAAGGAGGCAAGCTGCATGTTTTATACTCCCCAGCTGCAGGGTCTCAATGATTGACAACAGGTGACTCAAATTAAGGCAGCTGGAGATCATCCCATGCAACATTAAGGATTGACCTCTGCAGATAAAGGCTGGCGGGGAGATAAAAGAAGCACAAATTGTCTTGAGTTTGGTAATCTTTAAAGGATTGTTGCTCTTTATAACACATCTGCACCCCAAAAAMCCTATATGAGTGCAGTTGAAAATGAAGAAGGTGGAGGTGTGTGGAGGTGGGGTGGGGAGAAAAAAAACTCAAGGAGCAAAATGCTCCCACAGGGGGTCAGCTCCCCCGCTGACCCAGGTAGTCTCCCCTGTTTTCCGAGACCCACCCAGGGGATGAGGCCACAATACCTCTTCCTCCGGACAGATTGTCAGGCCTGGAAGGCCCGAGATCATGGACAGACACAGCCCAGAGGACCACCAGAAACCGGGACCAACAGTCCACTCGCCACAGAGCCGTCCAGACACCYAAGACCYGACCCCCAGCCCCACAGCCAACCTGCAACCCAAAGAAGCTACCGAACCCCAGCAAGACCTGCACTGCGCCAGCCAACGGTTTTACGATAGACCCCATATTTGAGGAAAGGCTCCTTTCAAAGAGGGGGTGTCAGGACATGCAAAAATGCTTATAACTCAGAAACTTTTCGAAATAGGAGCTTCAGATTTCTTTTGTTGTTTAGCTCTGATGAAGCTCTATCCATCAAGCCCACCAATCAGTGCCCCCCATCCCCCAGATCCCCAAATTAACTGAAAAAGGGGTATCTGGACATACAAAAAGGGTTATTGCTCAAAAACTAATAAACATAGAGCTTCATATTTTCATTGGTTGTTTAGCTCTGA
>NW_013952416.1:1408192-1409251 GCF_001266775.1 Austrofundulus limnaeus | reverse complement strand
AAAAAAAAAAAAAAAAATTTCAGGAGCAACTGTTCAGTGGTTTCACACTCTTCCATTTCCCCATGCAGCCCGAATTGAAAAACCATTTAAAGCAAGTGGTGTCTAAAGTCTTTCCTTGAGAGCTGAAGTCCTGCAGATTTGGGAGCTGCCCGGGTTCAACACAGCTGAACCAAAGGAGTGCTTATTTAGGCCTCTGCAGACCTTATGGCATACTGAGGAATCCTAATGAAACACTGGTGTTTAACCAGGGCAGCCCCTCAAAAACATTTGAAGCTTGTCAATTTTTAACTTCAAACATTTGAATGTTCAGGCACCATTATTCAGCACTTCACTTGATGGTCAGGGAAACACTGCATTGACTCCAAATTTGATTTTAAGTCACATGTTCGCAATCATTATAATATGCCCATTTCACAGCATACATATGACGATTATCTGACAAAGTTCCAGGAGAGAAGAAATCCCACCGCAGGAGTTGACTGTTTAGTTGCAGAGCTCCAAGCAAAATACTGACCTAGCAGTACCGCAAATTTTGCTCAAGTAGGCTGCCCAGATACCAGGATCGCAAATCAGGTTAAGAATCTACTGAAATTAAACATCCACACAGGTTCTGTTTTTGACCATTGTTTTTATTCAAGTGTAATCARTTACATACGTTTGCTTATCCTCTTGTATACAAGACCACCAAGAGTCATCGTCTGTAAAGAAAGGGAATAGCTTATAAAATTAAAAAAAAATTTGTCTTTTTAAAATGCATTGCAAACACACACACACACAAAAAAAAACACCTTACATTCACAATTGTGTTCTGATCCACCATTTCTGTAACCGAATCAACTCCCTTCAGAGAGACCTTCAGCTTGCCACCATCTTTTTGAACTACTCCCTGTTAAAATAAAAAGCTTTTAGTAATTTCATTTACACTGTAGTTTCTAAACACTTGTATGAAGTTCATTTTACCTTGACCTTCTCTCCAGTCATGGTCTCCAGCTCAGTCTCCTGACCAATAGTGAACTCGTTGGCCATCACCTTTGAGCCAGTGGTGATAGTCACCTTGAA
>NW_013952416.1:1404405-1406371 GCF_001266775.1 Austrofundulus limnaeus | reverse complement strand
ACAGGTGACTCAAATTAAGACAGCTGGAGATCATCCCATGCAGCATTATGGATTGATCTCTTCAGATAAAGGCTGGCGGGGAGATAAAAGAAGCACAACTTGTCTTGAGTTTGGTAATCCTTAAAGGATTGTTGCTCTTTATAACACACCTGCACCCCAAAATCCCTATATGAGTGAAGTTGAAAATGAAGAGGGTGGAGGTGTGTGGTGGGGGATGGGGAGAAAAAAACTGAGGGAGCAAAATGCTCCCACAGGGGGTCAGCTCCCCCGCTGACCCAGGCAGTCTCCCCTGTTTTCCGAGACCCACCCAGGGGATGAGGCCACAATACCTCTTCCTCCGGACAGACCGCCAGGCCCTGAAGGCCCCAGATCACAGACAGACAGAGCCCAGAGGACCGCTAGAAACCGGGACCAACAGTCCACTCGCCCCAGGGCCGTCCAGACACCCAAGACCCGACCCCCAGCCCCACAGCCAACCTGCAACTCAAAGAAGCTACCGAACCCCAGCAAGGACGATTCAGCCAAGAGCGCACACCCAGCCACCGACAGCGCAGGCAGGGACCAAGAGCGAGCCTCCGCCACAACAAAGGGGCCAGCCAGCCGACCCAGCACAGCCCCCGGCCGCCACCAAGGCTACCCACCCAGCYCCAGCCCAGAAGAAATACTAAACCCACCCCATCATTCAGACAACTCTCAGAACAAACAGCACGCTAGACACCCAGGCTGGGTTGGCCTATCCCCTCCCACGGGCCACTGGCCCCGCCCCCAGCCAGCCCAACCCCCCAGGTCATGAGACCCAGAGCCGGGCACCAGGGCACAAACCAGCCCAGAGTCCGGCAACCCGCCCGCCAGGACTCAAACCCTCCCAGCCCCTCCAGGACAGCAGCCAAAGGAGCGGCACGACCCCAGAACACTAAGCCCCCTGCGCCCACCTCAAACCCACCCTAGCACAGCTAGGCCACCAGGTCAGTGACCCATGACCGCCGCTACGGACCACCTGAGGGCCCACACGCAGCCACCAGAAGACACCCCCCAGAACCACCAAGGTCCACCCCCCAGGTCCTATTCAAGAATAGGGGTTTCTTTGTGATACATAAGGCAGTGGAATATTACATTTCAGACATTTAGACAAGTCTTTACAAAGCCTGCCCCAGAACCTCTGAACAGGTGGACAGAACCAGARYGCCTKAATGTAATTGTCATGTATATTGCCTGTGCATTGTGAGCAGGTGTCAGATAATGCAAATCCTACCTTGAACMTTCRCTGACCTGTATAATGTACTCTATAAAGGACTTTATATTGAATTAATTGTAAATTGGGGTTTCTGGTCATTTTAAATGCTTTTAAGCATATTTGAGACCAGGTGTTCTGGTCAAAGTTAACTGATAAGTCTGTCTCCCATTTCACAAAATGAAGTGATATTGAGTCATCTATGCTAGACAATTTCTTGTAGATTTTAGATAGCAATTTGGGGGATTTAAGATAAAGGAATACTAATACACTTGATGGTGTTTCTAATAAAATATTATTATGACCCCGCACGCGAACCGTAAGCGGGAGTCATATTGTTTTCGTACAGTTTTTTTTTTCAGTAATATTTGGTCAACCGTAGCACAAAAACGGCTGCACCAATCAATATGACATTTGGCAGGACTGTAGATGAGTCTGACCTACAGTGCGCCAGCCAACGGTTTTACAATAGACCCCATATTTGAGGAGGGGGCTCCTTTGAAAGAGGGGKTGACAGGACATGCAAAAATGCTTATAACTCAGAAACTGTTCAACATAGGAGCTTCAGATTTATTTTGTTGTTTAGCTCAGATGAAGCTCTATCCATCAGGCCTACCAATCAGTGCCCCCAACCCCCCAGGACCCTCAATTTATCTGAAAAAAGGGTGTCTGGACACACTAAAATGTTTATAGCTCGAAAACTATTAAGCATCTGCTTCAGATTTTCATTGGTTG
>NW_013952416.1:1402456-1404395 GCF_001266775.1 Austrofundulus limnaeus | reverse complement strand
CCCCCCCGGGACCAGCATTTTACCTGAAAAAGTGGTATCTGGACATACAAAAATGGTTATTGCTCAAAAACTATTAAGCATCTGCTTCAGATTTTCATTGGTTGTTCAGCTCTGATGGGGCCATCGATCAAGCCCACCAATCCCCTCCTCCCCAAGCCGCTACGATTTTGGGATGCACCTAGTAGCATGATATTTATTAGGAATAAAGACTTCTAAGTTCTGGTGCATTTCTGCGTGCCGGGGTCTTTAAGTTACCGTTATGCGGTATCTAATTTGAAAAAGGTTTGTCTGGACATGCAAAAATGCTTATAACTCAGAAACTGTTCAACATAGAAGCTTCAGATTTCTTTTGTTTAGCTCTGATGAAGCTCTTTCCATCAGGCCCACCAATCAGTGCCCCCCATTCATCTGACAAAGGGGTATCTGGACACACTAAAATGGTTATAGCTCAAAAACTAAGCATAGGAGCTTCAGATCTTCTTTGACTGYGATGAAGGGCTATCCATCAGGTTAACCAATGCACCCCCACAAAAAACGACCCCCACCCAAACCACTACAATTTTGGGACGCACCTAGTAGCATGACATTTATTAGAAAGAGATTTCTGAGTTCTGGTGCATTTGTGCATGCGGTGTCTAGTTGAGCTTAAATTTATATTTTATTATAGATTTAATTTGATATTCTAAGAATTTCTTGTCAGTTCCGTATTGTATTATATGTTAAATGGAACAAACTCTGCACCCTCAAATATATGTTCCAGAAGTTCAACTCCTTTACTTCTACAACCTGGGAAGTTTAACATTGTATTTTGTAGGATGTCAGGATTGTTCCAGAAGGGTGTTTTGTCTACATGGGATTAGTGAAGACTTTGTCATTTTCAGAAATTCCTACCATACTGCCGGAGATGAGCTGATATTGTTTTTAAAGAACACGTCATTTTATGTTTGTGCTAATGAATGGTAGATCTGAGATCCTGATATTGATTCGTCTAGTAGTGGGCTAGAATTTAACTAGTTTGAGATGTACAGTAGCCTGTTGGCCACGAAGTAGTGGAAGAAGTTGGGAAGATCTAGTCCTCCCTTTTTAGTTATCTGTAGTGCCCAATATAGTCCCCAAAGGAATTTAGAGATGAAAGATTACCGTGATCTAAACCAGTCAGGTTAAGTTTGTTTGGAATCACAGAATAATTCTGGGCAGTACCATCATTTTAATTGAAGCAATTCACGTGGGTCCAGATTTCCATCTCTAGTTAATTTTCAAATAAAAATTGGGATACGTTTTTTTTTTTTTAAGTAGAATATTTATATAGCCCCTTAGAGAGTCTTGTTCCAGTGGTGGGCAAAAACCCATTTGCCCTTGAAAATGTTTATTTACTGGCTTTCGTGGTCTTCCAGCAGGATTAATTTGCCTTGGCACCCCAAATGGAAATACCATATAAAAGCAGGGGTGTCCGAAGTCTGTCCTTGAGGGCTGGTGTCCCGCATATTTTGTAGCTGCCCGAGTTCAACACAGCTGAACCAAAGGAGTGCCCAATTAGGCCTCTGCTGCAGACCTTTGTGGCATATTGAGGAATCCTAATGAAGCACTGGCGTTTAACCAGGGTAGCTCCTCAAACACGCAGGACACCGGCCCTCGAACACCAATTTGAAGCTTGTCAATTTAACTTTCAACAATTTGAATGTTCAGGCACCAGTGTTCAGCATTTCACTTATATGGTCAGGGAAACACTGCATTGACTCCGTCAAGTCACATGTTCGCAATCATAATTTGCCCATTTCAAAGCATACATATGACAATTATCTGACAAAGTTCCAGGAGAGAAGAAATCCCACCTCAGGAGTTGACTGTTTAGTTGCAGTGCTCAAAGCAGAATTCTGACCTAGCAGAACCGCAAATTCTTTTGCTCAAGTAGGCTGCCCAGATACCAGGATCGCAAATC
>NW_013952416.1:1382998-1402446 GCF_001266775.1 Austrofundulus limnaeus | reverse complement strand
CCCATTGCCTTCATGACAGGCTCAAAGTTCTCCTGAGACTCCAGCTGGTATTTTCCAGAGAAGGACATGATGGCTGCTGCTGCTGCTGCTTCTGCTTCTTTTTCTTTTTCTTTTTCTTCTTGTTTAATGGCGGTTGGCAAGCAAGACATGATGGCAGACAGTGTAGGTGAAATATGAGGAGGCAAGCTGCATGTTTTATACTCCCCAGCTGCAGGTGATCAATGATTGACAACAGGTGACTCAAATTAAGGCAGCTGGAGATCATCCCATGCAGCATTATGGACTGACCTCTGCAGATAAAGGCCGGCRGGGAGATAAAAGAAGCACAAATTTTGTTGAGTTTAGTCATCTTTAAAGGATTTTTGCTCTTTATAACACACCTGCGCTCCAACAACCCTATATAGTGCAGTTGAAAAAAGAGGGTGGAGGTGTGTGGTTTATAATGTACTCTAAAGGACTTCATATTGAATTAATAGTAAACTGGGGTTTCTGGTCATTTTAAATGCTTTTGAGCAAATTTGAGACCAGGTGTTCTGGTCAAAGTTAACTGATAGTCTGTCTCCCATTTCACAAAATGAAGTGATATTGAGTCATCTATGCTAGACAATTTCTTTTAGATTTTAGATAGCAATTTGGGGGAATTTAAGATGAAGGAATTCTAATACACTTGATGGTGTTTCTAATAAAATATTGTTATGACCCCCGCACGCGAAGCGTAAGAGGGAGTCTTATTGTTTTCGTACTGTTTTTTTTTTTCAGTGATTTTTGGTCAACCGTAGCACAAAAACGGCTGCACCAATCAACATGACATTTGGCAGGACTGTAGAAGTGTCTGACCTACACTGCGCCAGCCAACGGTTTTACAATAGACCCCATATTTGAGGAGGGGGCTCCTTTCAAAGAGGGGGTGTCAGGACATGCAAAAACACTTATTGCTCAGAAACTGTTCAACATAGGAGCTTCAAATTTCTTTTGTTATTTAGCTCTGATGAGGGGTTACCCATCAGGCCCACCAATCAGTGCCCCCCATCCCCCCGGACCCTCATTTTATCTGAAAAAATGGTATCCGGACATACAAAAAGGGTTATTGCACAAAAACTATTAAACATAGGAGCTTCAATATATTGGTTGTTGTTTAGCTCTGAAGAAGCTCTATCCATCAGGCCCACCAATCAGTCCGCACCCCCCCCACCACCCTGAGACCACCATTTTACCTGAAAAAGTGGTATCTGGACATACAAAAATGGTTATTGCTCAAAAACTATTAAACATAGGAGCTTCAGATTTCTTTTGTTGTTTAGCTCTGATGAAGCTCTATCCATCAGGCCCACCAATCAGTGCCCCACCCCCTCGCCGGACCCCCAATTTATCTGAAAAAGGGGTATCTGGACATACAAAAATGGTTATTGCTCAAAAACTATTAAACATAGGAGCTTCAGATTTTCTTTGGCTGTTTAGCTCTGATGAGGGGCTATCCATCAGGTTAACCAATGCACCCCACCCAAACCACTACAATTTTGGGATGCACCTAGTAGCATGACATTTATTAGGAATAAAGACTTCTGAGTTCTGGTGCATTTCTACGTGCGGGGCTCATTATGTTACCGTTATGATCTAGTTTGAAAAAGGTTTATCTGGACATGCAAAAATGCTTATAACTCAGAAACTGTTCAACATTGAAGCTTCAGATTTCCTTGGCTGTTTAGCTCTGATGAGGGGCTATCCATCAGGTTAACCAAAGGCCCCCCCACCGACCCCCACCCAAACCACTACGATTTTGGGATGCACCTAGTAGCATGACATTTATTAGGAATAAAGACTTCTGAGTTCTGGTGCATTTCTACGTGCGGGGCTCATTATGTTACCGTTATGATCTAGTTTGAAAAAGGTTTGTCTGGACATGCAAAAATGCTTATAACTCAGAAACTGTTCAACATAGAAGCTTCAGATTTCCTTGGCTGTTTAGCTCTGATGAGGGGCTATCCATCAGGTTAACCAATGCACCCCCCCTACCTCCCCCCCCAAAAAAGATCCCCACCCAAACCACTACAAATTTGGGATGCACCTAGTAGCATGACATTTATTAGGAAGAGACTTCTGAGTTCTGGTGCATTTCTGCGTGCGGGGGTCATTATGTTACCGCTATGCGGTATCTAGTTGAGCTTAAATTTGTATTTTATTATAGATTTAATTTATTGCTATTCTAAGAATTTGTCAGTTCCGTATTGTATTATATGTTAAATGGAACAAAGTCTGCACCCTCAAATATATGTTCCAGAAGTTCAACTCCTTTACATCTCCAACCTGGGAAGTTTAACATTGTATTTTGTAGGATGTCAGGATTGTTCCAGAAGGGTTTTTTGTCTACATGGGATTAGTGAAGACTGTCATTTTCAGAAATTCCTACCATGCTGCCAGAGATGAGCTGATAATGTTTTTAAAGAACGTCATTTTATGTTTGTGCTAATGAATGGAAGATCTGAAATCCAAATTATGGATTCGTCTAGTGGGCTAGGATTTCACTAGTTTTAGATGTACAGTAGCCTGTTGGCCATGAAGTAGTGGAAGATCTAGTGTTCCTTTATCTGTAGTGAATACGTGGGGTTCTATTATTCCAAAGGAATTTAGAGTTGATAAGATTCCAGTGAGCTAAACCATGTCAGGTTAAGGTTTATTTGGCATCACTGAGAATTATTCTGGGCAGTACCACCATTTTAATTGAAGCAAATCTTCCCATAAAATGTGGGTAGAGATTTCCATTTAGTTTTTTTTTTTTTTGTTGGGATGTGGTTTAATTTAAGTAAAATATTCATATAGCCCCTTAAGAGTCTTGTTCCAGCCGTGCGCAAAAACCACGGTCTGCCGTTTAAATTCTCAATTTACTGGGGGCTTTGGGAGCTGAACCAAAGGAGTGCCTTATTAGGCCTCTCCTCTGTAGACCTTATGGCATACTGAGGAATCCTAATGAAGCACTGGTGTTTAACCAGGGTAGCTCCTCAAACATGCAGGACACCGGCCCTCGAACACCAATTTCAAGCTTGTCAATTTAACTTTCAACAAYTTGAATGTTCAGGCACCAGTRTTCAGCATTTCACTTTATATGGTMAGGGAAACACTGCATTGACTCCAAACTGGATTTGTCAAGTCACATGTTCGCAGTAATAATATGCCCATTTCACAGCATACATATGACAATAATCTGACAAAGTTCCAGGAGAGAAGAAATCCCACCTCAGGAGTTGACTGGTTAGTTGCAGAGCTCAAAGCAGAATCTTGACCTAGCAGTAGTGCAAATTGTTTTGCATATCTAGCCTGTCCAGATATCAGGATCGTAAATCAGGTTAAGAATCTACGGAAATTAAACATCCACACAGGTTTTGTTTTTTTAGCCATTTTTTTTTATTCAAGTGTAATGAATTACATACGTTTGCTTATCCTCTTGTATACAAGACCACCAAGAGTCATCGTCTGTAAAGAAAGGGAAAAGGTTATAAAATAAATAAAAGTATAAAGTTTTTTTTTTTTAAATGCACTGCAAACAAAAACTTACATTCACAATTGTGTTCTGATCCACCATTTCTGTAACCGACTCAATTCCCTTCAGAGAGACCTTCAGCTTGCCACCATCTCTTTGAACCACACCCTGTTAAGAGAGCTTTTAGTAATTTCATTTACACTGTAGTTTCTAAACACTTGTATAAGAAGTTCATTTTACCTTGACCTTCTCTCCAGTCATGGTCTCCAGCTCAGTCTCCTGACCAATAGTGAACTCGTTGGCCATCACCTTTGAGCCAGTGGTGATAGTCACCTTGAAGTGATCACCATTCTCCTCAATTTCAGAGATGCTCTTCACGTCTTTTCCCTTCTGGATGAGGTCATCAGGAAGCCCTGTGATAGAGGTCCTTTGAGTGAAACTCTGAAACATCCATAGTTTGAAAGCAGGAAGAATGAAGCACCAGACTCACCCATTGCCTTCATGAAAGGCTCAAAGTTCTCCTGAGACTCCAGCTGGTATTTTCCAGAGAAGGACATGATGGCAGACAGTGAAGGTGAAGTATGAGGAGGCAAGCTGCATGTTTTATACTCCCCAGCTGCAGGTGATCAATGATTGACAACATGTGACTCAAATTAAGGCAGCTGGAGATCATCCCATGCAGCATTATGGATTGACCTCTGCAGATAAAGGCCGRCGGGGAGATAAAAGAAGCACAAATTGTCTTGAGTTTAGTAATCTTTAAAGGGTGACACAGTTCTTGGCTGCCTACAAATTTGATTAAGAGTCATAAAAGCTGATTTCATTACTGATGGATGATGACATACTCCAAAAACTGCTAACAGGATGAAACGTTCCTTTTTCCTTATTTCTATATTAGTTTTTTTCTTTCCCAATTTTCAAATGAGCTGCAATATTTTTCTGTTTGTTCTTGTACTTATTTACACACATTTTGTGACACAAAACTTAAAAACACCTGATAATGTAGAATATTTACTTGCTGAATGCTGATTATACAAAGGTAGGCAGGAAATATTAAGAAAAAAGAGATTTAGMAGAAGGAAATGACAATTTGGAAGCTAAAAACTATGAAAATAAATCATTAAAGATGATTCGTTTTGCTCTGGTTGCAAAGTTTAAATCCAATAATTTTCTCTCCATTAAAGGAGGTTAAGTGTTTCAAATCTGCTGCGTGAACTATGATCTGAATTTGATTTTAAAAGCACTTTGGTCAGATAATCTCACTTATAAAGATAAGCTTTTTGAAGATTAAAACTAGCTTTCACACAACATTTTATATGATCAAAATGTCTTATTCAGCTAAACATAAAGTCTTTTATAATCTGTATTTTAACTAAGTTTTGTGCTCTATTTTCCTCTCTATTGAGTTAGAAATGAACTAGTTAGACCTTAATCCTAGAAGTGAACGCAGTTTGGCCGTGAAGATAACAAATAATGTTTCAAAGGTGACGAGATAATCACTTTAAAAGGTTGCAACAGTGATAGAGTCACGGGAGTTGCCAAGAAAGTGCGAGGATGGAAGATAAAACCAGTTCTATTGATAAWAGAACATGGTCGAACACAGACTTAACACAGACATAAGACTGCTGACTTCAGAGTGTGAAAAACGAAAACAAACGGCGGCTCTGAAAGGTTTATACTCTCCAAACTTTATTTATGCAGAAATCTGGATGATCTTCCATCCATAAAAAAATATTTCAACAAATGCAACTCCAAGAGAAAAAAGCCAAAAGTGATGACAGACATTTAGAAACACAACTATACAGCAGGAAACACAAGTCCCCTTTCGTGCTGGTAGAGAGGGAGTCGCTCATTGGTGGGTTCGGTGAGAGGTGTGGCTGGCCAGGTGGAGGAGCCTGAGGATGACGTCGCCCGGGTCGCCGCCGTCAAACTGGCTGCTTTGGTTGTCTGAGTCGTCCTCGGAGAGGCAGGACTGATCTGTGGTGCAGCTTTCTGTGGGACAGAAGAAAAAGAGCACTTTTCCTTTTCAYAGCTTTTCGTTCACAAGTCCTTTAAAATCGGTACAGCTCAAGCAGAAACCATGCAAGGAGTGACCTGTCCAACTTACATCAATCTAACAGCAGACAGAATATTAAAAGTCATATTAAAGAAGAAGAAATGTCTTCAAAAACCAAAGAAAGACATCTGGCTGCCTTCATTTTCAGCTCTTTTTAGTTTATTTGTATCCTAATAAATTATTCTATTCTAATCTTTTATCAGGATTTTTTAAAAGCATTATAAAAATGTTTAATAAAAAATACAATTTGAGTGCACTGGGCTTCATTAATAAAATTACAAACCTGGTAAAACTCATTATACTTTAACTTTTTAAGACATGTTGCAWATCTGATGGCCTCTCATGCTCACTTGTACATATGTTGTATCAAGATTTTAATCAACTAAATTATATATATTTGTTTTGATGACATTTTTATTACAGAGAATAACTTTATAAATGTATTATTTTATTTTGCAAAACAGTGTTCCTGTTCAATCAGCTTTTTTAACAGTTTTTTTATTTTATTTATTTATTTATTTTGCATAATTTAAAGATAGAACATTCAGTCATTGTGAAATAGTCTCATACATATTAATAAATTAGTGCATAAATATCAAAATTTTAAAAAGAAAAAAGAAATTTTCTTTAAAAAAAACTGTAAAAATACAACAAGCAAATTCCTAAATAAAATATGTAAAAAGCAACAGATACGCTTGTCCTGGCGCCTGACCAAAAAAAAAAAAGAACTTCATGCACATTTATATTTTAAATATTTTGAAAGTTTGCTGGTATTTTTACACTTTCGTGTCTGCGCTCATCTCACCTGCATCACAGCAGAGACCTGAGGCGGCGCAGCGACCCCCCTCAGATCCACAGGGTCTCCCTCCAGCCTGGCAGGGGGTGAGCAGGTAGTTCTCCTCCACACAGCGGGACGAGTCCGGGGAGCCCAGCAGGCAGCCGAGACCMTCCCCGCAGCAGATACTGGGGCCGAAGCAGCGACCCCGGTCTCCGGGGCCACAGGACATGCACTGTTCATCAAAAAAAAGAAGACRACAACAATTCATCATTAAACTTTTAAAATTTAAATCTCAGCTCAACTTGAACTCTCTTACTGAAATATTTGTGTCTCCAATCAAAGTCGACACAATTATTTTCCTTTTAAAGTTTTTGCCATGAACCGACAGATCACATGTTTTTAGTTTTCCAGCTGATTGTGTTGGAATTTGCAAAGCTAAAGTTGATAAAAGCAGCTCACCTTGCGCAGTGGTGCATCCATGATCGACCTCTTCCCACCAATGGGACAGTTGGAGATGTAACACGCTGAACAGACAGACAGGATGAAGAGGAGGCACACGGAAACAGCAGCTCCACTCATTTCTGGTGAAGAGGGAGAAAAGTAAAGAACAGAAACAAACTTTTTTCCAAGCTCCATGTTCAAAGCTCAAATCTACTCACTTTTCCCCTTTATGTTCTTGTATAAGATGCTCCAAACTGAGTGCAGAGGTCTCTGTCTTTTCATCGCCACTAACATGACTTATATACCTCCAAAACACTTTTTTGAGAGTGACACRGAAAGCCAAACGCCACTTAAAAATCTTTAATGAGCACGTTTTAGTGAAAGTCACCTCCGCAGACGAAGCTGACCGCTGAGAAGTTTGGGTCAAAGGTCCAGGAGGTCGTTTTGCCCAATTTAATTTTTATTTTTTTATTTTTGGCGCTGAGGTTAATTACAGGAAGAACGTGATCGTGCATGTTGGAGTGGGAGGATAATCAGAGAGGTCAAAAAGAGCATGGAGGGGATGAAATTATTCCGATTATCAGCGGTCACGAGGGTAGCAGAACTTCAATCTGCTTTAATTAAAAAAGAGATTGTTTCAGGGGATGTCTTTGAGATTCCAAAAGGAACTTTCTTGCCGTGTTGCGAGGACGTAGGCGACAACAAACCTTGAAGGTCCTCAGAGAAGAACCGGTTCTGAGCCTCGGCCATCTGTAGCTCAGGGTTTTATTTTTAATCCGTGCGTCCGTAAATAAACAACGCCAACAGAGGAAGACACCTCGACAAACTTCCCTTTCTATTAATGAACTCCTTAACTCTCAACAAGAATTGATGCACACATAGCCCAGGTCTGAGGTTAATTGCCTTCATGAGCTAATTAACACGACTAACGATCAACCACAGGCCACAAACGTCAGCTTCACCTCAACAATGAGATGAGCTCAATTACTCAGACTGCCACCTCATGCACTTTGGACGTCAGAACATTTTACACCAACTTTTGTATCAAAAAAAGGGGGAGACGGATGAGTTTGTTTAGATTTAGATCAACAATCCCAAACAGGACAGAGGGCAGTTGGGTTGACACATTTAATCTGATATTCTCCCCATTTTGCAATGTTTTGATGCTTTAATCGCACTTCTGCTAGCGTTAGACAAAATAAAGACATGAATAATAAAGTCTRAGGAATAAAAATGCAAGTTAAGATTAAAAGCTGATTGACTTGTCCAGTGAATGTCTTGGTGCTGTAATAGACATCATGCAAAACTGTGTTCCTTTTTAAATTTTTACACATACATTTGCAGTTTTCAAAAACTGCAGACCTCCTTTTGCATTGTGTAACTGTTTTAATGATTTATTTGTAGATTTGATTTTTTAAGGTCTATAACTAGAGACAGGAGCAGAAGTTGGAAGTTGAAGCCAGACAGGACAAGTGCCTCACCAGGCCAACTGCTGTAGAACTTTTAAGTCCTGCCCCTTCCTGCTTCATGTGCATATTGTGTCTTATCATATTCTTATGTTGTATTGCATATTTTATTGTAAACTACTATTGCATTATATTGTATCACATTGTGCTGTACTGTATTATATTTAGTGTTTGCATCAGAAAGTATCAGTTGGAATCAAATTATTTTAGTGTTATACAGACTTAAAAGGAAACTCAGTAAAAATGAATAAGACAAAGAATAGTGATCACTTTATTTCGCCTCTGCATCGTTTGTTTTTCAAACATCGGCTCTCCTCCCARTGTTCCTCTAAAACCTGTGCAAATCCCTATTTCATAGAGAAATGGAGATGTCTATCRAGTGTTTCCTTATTTTTCTGCAGGAAGGCACTAGGCTTGTTGACTTCCTCTCCCCTCCCTTCCTTCCTTCTCTCCGAAGGTACTCATCTGAAAAATGAGAACAAAGTGATTGTTCCTGTTCTCTTTCTTAAGTCACTTCAAATGCTATCCGTGGACGGGCGGCTCATTGTCAGGAGAGCTGCAGAACGAGCAGGAGGAAGAGAGGTCGGGCTCAGGTACAGCGGCGGCCGCAGCAGCATCACAGAGAAGCCTCTCKGCAGGTAGGTTCCACTCAGGCTCTGCTGCAGCCTGACGGGGACACACACRGCATGGCACAGGCTTGGCACGAGGAGGGGCTTGACTTTTTAATGGATTGTTTGGAATGCACGGTGAGGCAACAGGCAGGGGTCCCTGCACAGAGCAGCTTCGGCAGGAGAAGCAGTGAGGATTAGGAAAAAAGAAACATGAACACTTCTTCCTCTGAGGGTTATTTAAAGCCCTGGAAAGAGACGTATTGATGTTTTACAGAACGTGGATCATCAACTTTTACACATTTACATTAAAATTAGGTTTGCCTTAAAGTAAATTACTTATTTGTACGTTAAAATTAAAAGATGAACTTGTCATGCTCATCACTTCAAGCAGGGTTCCTACAGTTTAARGSAAGTTGAATTCAAGACTTTTTAAGACCTCTTTAATGCCACTTGAAATTAAATTTAAGACCAATATCAYAATAAACACAAATGGAAACAAACCCAGTTAGCAACAATTTTAGCCATTTTTAATACAAAACATTCAATAAATTATTTAAAAAGGTAAATAAATGTTACCAATTCTTTAAATATTTGAGAGGAATTACTATCATATTTTTAAGACCTCTGAAAGATTGATTTAAGACTTTTTAAGGCTAATTAAGACCTTATTTTTGGACTGCTAAATTCAACGGCTTTTAAGGCTTTTTAAGGATCCGTGGGAACCCTGCCAAGTCTAGGTGCCTGGAGCACTGAAGCAGAAGTGATGATTTAATTCTGACAAAAYTTTATTCCCAAGATGTCAAGTAAAAATTTACCATTTTTGCAAGCATTTATMCCAAAGCAAACTCAAGTAAAAGGATTGGATTTGCTATGAACTAGAATAATATTCCTGGTCACGACATGGATATTAATTCAGGAGCATTTTTTGTATTCATTTCTATATTTTTTGCTTTTTGATAAAAATAACAGTTACAAGAATTGACCCTATTAAGATATAAAAATATATATTAAAACTTTTATTTTACGCCTCATAAAAGTAGAAAGTTCACTGCAAATTTAAAAAGGCAACATGCACCTTACTTACATTTAAATTAAAGTCACGTGGTGGTAGACTAGAACACATTCTCACAATAAGCAGCAATAAAAGCAGGAATAGGATGATGATGTTGTGAACATTTTTAATTATTAGTTTGAATGTCATGCAGAAGTGAAACAGTTCCTCTTTGAGTATCATCATCTTTTCATCCATAGACGTCATCATCATCAAGGAACTTAAAATATGTTGTGCAGGTGTCATTTTCCCCCTGCCGTTTTCTGATCAATACTTATTTGATCGAACTGCCCACAGAAATTTTGATTTTAACATGGCATACTGCTAGTGAAGAAGAAGGGAAAAAAGGAAGTTCTTCCATTAGTGCAAAAAAAAAAAGATGAACAGAGCAGAGAAAACCGGTGATAGAGAAGCGAAAAGGTTGCAGAAGGTAGAGGTTAGCATTTCACAGAGAACTTCCTGATTTCAGACAAGGAGGAGATCTGTGAGAAAGGAAGAAGTGAAAAGTTTCAGGTTAAACACTGAGAGGTGTGGGCGTCTGCGTCACGCCGTGCCCACTTGGAGCTCTTCTTCAGAAAAGCTGCTCCTCCTCGTCAAAGTGAACGTTACATCTTTCATCTCGAAATCCAAATCAATAACTTCTCATCCTGTTTTCYGCAGGAATAAGATGGATAAAGACTCACTGAACTTCTCACCAGGTGGAAGCCCCCCCAGAGAAAGGCTGAGACAAACACCTCAGCGCAGTTTCTACATGGGTCCAGGTCCTCTTTATATTAAACCCACAAGGTTCTCCCCATCCAGTTACCCCACCCTGTCACCCTCTGCAGACACCTACAGTGCTTTCAGCCGGCCTGCCTTCTTACCCGTGCCTGGCCTGAGTTACGCTCAAGAGGAGAGATCCCCAAAACGGAAAAGAGCTCCTCTCAAATCAGACCCCCAGGATGGCACATCACCTGACAGAGAAGAAGAGGCAGAAGAGAACAGCGGTAAGAMGACGCCGGATCTCACTACTCCCTTCTGCCTCCCGCATCGCTCCGTGTCTTCCCTGCCTTCTAAACCCATCCCTGGGATGATCGAGCTCAACCGGCTGCAGCTTCGCCACAGGTCCCCGGCCTTGACTCAACCAGTGCAGGTGAAGCAGGAGCCCCCAAGTCCTTCTTCTCTTTGGTCGCCCTCCCCTCTCCTTCTCCACCCGCCCTACTTCGCACCATTCCCCCACAGTCCTTTCCCCTATCCCTTCTTCATGCCCGGGCCCGTCATGCACCTGCCCCCYGGGGCTTTCTATCCCAGAGAGGCCCGCCGCTCCAGTCAGCCCGCCCCGGACGAAGCCCCTCAAAGCGGGACGACCAACCCCGAGAAGCTCGGCCTCAACATCCACGTGGACGACAGCTACTTCGTGGACGTCGGCGGCGACCAGAAGCGCTGGAAGTGCCGGATGTGCGAGAAGTCCTACACCTCCAAGTACAACCTGGTCACGCACATCCTGGGCCACAACGGCATCAAGCCACACGGGTGTCACCTCTGCGGGAAGCTGTTCAAGCAGCTGAGCCACCTGCACACACACCTGCTCACGCACAAGGGCATGAGGCCCCACAAGTGCCAGGTGTGTCACAAGGCCTTCACCCAGACCAGCCACCTGAAGAGGCACATGATGCAGCACAGTGACGTGAAACCATACAGGTGGGTGTGTCTTACCGGATTGATTTTTTGACTCTTCATCGCCATGTCTACCCCTTCCTGACTTTAACGTCTGCACCTGCAGCTGCAGTGTTTGTGGGCGAGGCTTTGCTTACCCCAGCGAGCTTCGCGCCCACGAGCTGAAGCATGAAAAGGGGCAGGAGAACGTGTGTGTGGAGTGTGGTCTGGACTTCCCCACGCTGGCCCAGCTGAAGAGGCACCTGACCGTCCACCGTGGTCCCACTTTGTACAGGTGAGCAAAAGAACTACCTCTCTTAACAGAAAAGAATTTTGGATAGTAAAATTGTATTGCATTGTATCAATTTTTACCATCTGCTATTGTAACATATAACATATCACATTGTATGAGTTTGTTACTGTGCGCAAGAAAATTACTAATGAACCTTTTGTTTCCGCAGGTGCACAGAGTGTCAGAAGACTTTCCAGTACCCGAGTCAGCTTCAGAACCACATGATGAAACACAAAGACATCAGGCCGTTCATCTGTAGCGAGTGTGGGATGGAGTTCATCCAGTCGCACCACCTGAAACAGCACACGCTCACTCATAAAGTAGGTTCAGAACAGAAGTTAGAGAAGGAAAAAAACATTTTTGCATTATTTTAAGCTTTAGAAATGGTCATGTTAAGGTTATATCAATAAATGTAGACATTCTTAGTGTCTTTAAAGTGTAACTAAACCCCAAATCAACACTTTTTTGCAGATAAACTGTCTAAATTGGACCCTAACTGTGCTGTTTTATGTTTAATTTTGTGTAAATTTGTTTAATTTTGCAATATTTGACCTAAGCCCATCTTAGTGCTGCCCTCTATGGGCTGAACAGTGGCTACTGCAGTTGAATTTTCCTATTGGTTGCATCGGTACAGCTTGGTACATGCTCATCACAGCCCTTGTGTTCAGGTATAAAARCCTCTCAGAGGCACGCCCATGTAGCAAGTCAGAGGCTGAAAKAGCAAACAGTGCGAGTATTGATAGCATTTTTCAGGTTAGCATTTTATGAACTATAGCATCTTTTTGTTGGAATTTGTCTCAATTTGCCTGTGGGGGCGGGTTAGGCTTTCACAGTGGGTTAGTTATACTTTAACAAGATTTTTAACACATTTTCAAACCGTAGCTTTTAAGTCCACACTTTGAACAAAAATAAAGTCACTGATCTTTCTGATCTGGTTGTTATCCAGGGTGTGAAGGAGCACAAGTGTCGCATCTGCGGCCGTGAGTTCACGCTGTTGGCCAACATGAAGCGCCACGTCCTCATTCACACCAACATACGGGCCTACCAGTGCCACATGTGCTTCAAGAGTTTTGTCCAGAAACAGACCCTGAAGGCTCACATGATCGTCCACTCGGACATCAAACCCTATAAATGCAAGGTGAGTCRAATGTGACCAGCTTTTAGGTGCATTTGGAAGCGTCTTTGCTTTTTCTGTCACAYAGTTTAACATATTCTGTCCGACTCATCCTACAACATGTGTGTTGATTCAAAACTTGGCAATTGGTGTCATAGGGGAATTTAATCATTTTTTGTTGTGTAGATGTAAAACTTGCAGATTGCACAGTGACTTCTTGCATRTCCTTTTTGCAAAAATGAACCGATCATAAACATAAAGGAGCTGCTGACAAAGATTTTTTGCGATGCCTGATTTGACCCTTGGTGTTTGGTGCGAGGCCTAAGACGATGACCAGATAGCAAAGAAGCTTATGGGAGGGGGGAGCCTCCTCAACCATAGGAAGGATATCGCCGCACAAACCGCCTCTCTAACAATGGCTCCCCCCCCYCTCCAGTCTCCCCAGAGAACAGGGCCCGCAAATAGATTTCATCGCGCTTTCTCTGCCGTTCGAATGGGGGCTTCCTGTTTTCTCACGGTCCTCTTGGACAGTTTACAGTCCCTCTCTCCTCCTGAAGGAAAGGACCACCCTAATAAAAAAGAATGCAGAGGAAGGACAGCGCAGGAGTTGCCCTTCCCTGTTCTCCTCCTGGCCCTGTCTCACTGCTGCTTCCTCTCTCGTTCTGTCTCTAATGCCTTCTGTTTTTCTTGTGAGTGTGTGTTTGTGAGGTGTGTGTGTGTGCGTGTGAGGGAAGGAGGAGGAAAAGACAGAGGGGAAAAGAGAAAAACAAGGATAGAAAGAGGAAGAAAGGGTGTGTGTCCCAATGCCTGCATTCATTCATGATTACGTGTCGCTCTTGCTGCTCTGCATTCTGAGAAAATTACTCAGCCAACAGAATAAAACATGACTGATGTTGGAAAGCTTTTATTATTTACACGTACAAAGAGAAAGTAAAAATTCACTTTTRTAGCTATTCTCGAACATATAAGCTACGATTATCCCCGCGTTTTTTTTGTAATTTATCTGATAGAACTTTTTTCTTAAACTTGCTTCCAGCTTTTCTCCCCATAATTTACAAAAACGTCTATTATTAAGACCTTATTAACTAATCTGGCAGTGTGCTTCTTTTTTTTCCAGCTTTGTGGGAAGGAGTTCAACAGAATGCACAACCTAATGGGCCACATGCATCTCCACTCGGACAGCAAACCCTTCAAGTGCCTCTACTGCCCCAGCAAGTTCACGTTGAAGGGCAACCTCACCAGACACATGAAGGTCAAACACGGGGTCATGGACAGAGGCCTGGATGAAAAACGTAAGGCGGAAAATATTCTGATCATGTTAACCTGTAGAGTAAACGTTCCCAAATGTAATTCTAGTTTCTTAAATTTCAGTGTTTCATCAGAGAGGGAGGTACTGCCTGTCCACACCGATGGAGCTTCTCTCCCACTTCAGCCAAGAGGAGCCGTTTGACCTCTCGCAGAAAGCCCCGGGCCCGCCCGGTCGTCGCCTCTCCCAGTCGGAYGGCGAGAGCATCCCGGGAAGCTCGGGTCAAGAGGAGGATGAGGAGAGCTTGTACAGGAGGAGTCAGTACAGCCCCGAGGCGGACCAGCAAGAGCCAGGAGGCGAGGACCAGTACAGTCCTGAGGTGAAGCCCCAGGACCAGGTGCGCACTGACGAACTGAGGCCAGGCGGGAAATACCAGAAAAGATCAGCGGACGGATCTTCTGAAGGGGATGTGGCAGCAGAGAGACGATCTGCAGGTCTGAGCGGAAACCAGGAGCRCCTCTCACAGTCGGAGACGTCGTGTGAATCCGACGCAGAACCAGATGAGGAACCTGAAACAGCCTGTAGACGGTCATGTGACTACGACTCGGTTTCAGAAGAYCAGGAGCAGGAGCTAGACGAGCAGGAGCAAAGCAAACAGCAGCCGAAGGGAAACTATGAGGCCAGTAATGTCGCAAACAGGCTGAGGAGCTGAAGAGAAAGAGGTCAAAAAACTAAGAATTTATAGGTTTTAAGAAAATCAGCGAGACTGAATCTGACTGAGAAATTTCAAGGAATGCAGATTTCAGGGATTTTTAAAAAAAATTCAGAGAGGATATTCAGGAGATATGTTAGAAAACAAAATGTGTAGCTCTAAAAGACAGGGTTAAAATGATGGATTGTTGTGTAGCAAAACAAATCATATAGTGTTAATACAAACAAATCAAAAACACAAAAATGAAAGCTAAAAGCTGTGAAAGCACATTTAAAACATTTAATACACAAATTAATAACTAACTGTTTTTTAAATTCATGTGTAAAAAACTATTTTCTGTGTAATTATTTTTAATGGACCTACTTTGACTGTGATTTTTCTTTATGCACATTTTGAGGGCATTTTTGAATGTTTGTTTTTTTGTGTGACTTAAAGTAAAACTTGTAAGAACTGATAACATCAGACACAAATATGGGATAATGTTTGTGTCCTCATGAAATAAACTGTGATTTTTATTTTTGCATGTACATTTTGAATCAGTATGATTTTGTAAGATTGTTTGTGTGGATTTGTGCTTTTTTTTTTTCGATGTCATAAAAGTTGTGATCACATGATTCCACTGATTAAATCAAAAATAATAAAGAAGAAAATAAAAGAACCTGGGTTGTGTGCTTGTAATTTTTTTTTTTTTGCCAAAAGCATTCGTCTCAAGTGCATTTAAGGAAAATAAAACCCAAATGTCAGAGATTAATCCTCTCCGAGCAACACACATTTTTTTTGCCGAGCAGGAGACGGTTGCTGCAAGTTTCAAAAAGCTTGCGTGTGTCGTGCTTTCAAAGCAGAGGAAGAGGAAGAGAAAACACCTATCCCTTCTGTCTTTTAGGTCCTGATCAAACAGCAGTGACGAACACAGTGGGTGTCCCAGACAAAAGCTTCATATTTCTGAAAAGTAAACCATTGTTTACGCAAAGTGCACAAGCCCCCACTAAAAATGAAGTTTGGCTAAAACGAGGGTTGTGTTTCAAACGATGGTATTTTTATCTTCTATTTCTTGCACTGGAACATATTTAAGTATTTCGTTTCCCATCCTTCGTCCAGTTTTAGCTGTGGTTTTTATCATGCCAGTTCAGGTAAACAGTGTCAGTTCTTGTCAGATGAAATGCAGAACAGCAGCTTCTCCATTTCTACCAGACACGACCACCGAGTCCCAAAGAGCGAAACTGCAAACAGTTTGAGGAAGTTCTCACATCCTCCTCTTCTTTTCCCTTTCCTCACCTACACGTTTCAATCCCCGCCACAAACGCTGGAAGACTCGGCTCCTCTGCTGCTGCAAGCAGCATCACGTTAGAGGTTTGAAGGAAACGCTGGAGTTTCATGAGGCTTTGGATTAACTGAAACTTGGGACAGCACGAGAAATTGAAGGTGACGCAGAGAAGAGGAAAATACATGGAATGTTTACAAAACCGGAGAGGTTCTGACGTACAACAACATGAAGTATATTCACTGACTGGAACAGATCATATTTGATTAGAAGGACACTGTGGGTTGTTATATACTGAAAAAGTCAGAAAAACTGTCCAATTAATCATGAAAAAATGGTTTATCGCAGTTTATCAGTTGCAAAATGTTAGTAAAGTTTTGTGKTTGGTTGTCAAAAGTTGAAACTTTTACAAATGCAAGTGTTCAATAAGAAAGAAAAAGATTCAAACTAACATCTCTGCCTGTAAATGACATTGTATTTTGAACATTTTAGCCTTCACTGTCTGGTGATTTCATGCATAATTAGACAAATTATTAGTTCTATTATAATCATATTTACTGTTAATCTACTAAAATCCAACCTGCAGTTATTCAAARATTTAAAGGTGAAGATGATCTCCTCAGAACTTCATTTCTAAAGGTTTAAACTTTTGCTTTAACAAACGTGCTCACCAACACTCAAGATAAATACACAAATACTGTTCAAGATAATTACTAAAATTCATTTAGGTTACAATGCATAAGCAGTTTTTTTTATTATTACTCTTTTTGGCATATGTACACATTTACAATAATGTATGAAATATGCAACGTAGATTAAAAGAATGTAATGCATATTGAGTTTTATCCACCTAAACATTAATGATATGCCCTCTTCTACTTGTTGTTCCACTCATTAGCTTTAGACTTTAAAGACTTTCAATAAATCTTGTCAGATTTCCAAACAAAACTACTATGCTTATATTTTAAAGTATTAGATAGAAAAACAGAAACTATGGCTTATTTTTATACCTGCATAACTTTATATTATATGGATAATTTGAAATTACACAAATGTCCTCTGTTTGCCCATTGAAAAACAATATCTTATAATGTGAATACACTACAATTTTTTTTAAATTTAGTCTTTATTTTCTCTGTTTAATGCAGTCTGAATCTCAGCTTTATCACTTAGAAATAAATAGGATAGTAACCATGACTCAGCATGTTCCTTTTATTTTTTTCCTTCATAAATTTGAACTAAACACCATATTCATGGGCAAAAACAAAGAAGCCAGTGCGGACGTGACAATAACTGCAGTTTGTTAAGCGTTATTGTTCATTGAAAAAATTCAAACAATGCTGTTTTTATGTCACATAGTTTTTTTTTTCTTTACTTTCGAGCAAACATCGACATGCATGTTGCAAATAAGACAAAAAAAAGGAAGCAGAGAGGGGTATTKGAAACAAATACTTCTGACTTTTTTTTTTGTGCCGCTTAACCACAAAACAGAGGAACATTTTCTGTTATTTGGATAAAATATGGTAATACAGTTTTGTTGCAATGTGTGAGATGTCCTTATTAATGGCGACTGGGTGCATTTCAGGAACAAGTTTCCTGTTTTGCTTCCAAGTGAGAATTTGGATGATGCTAAAATTCTTTTGTTGAATAAAACCCCCCTCCACCCCTTGTTTCAACCTGTCACCTCCTTTGTCCCAAAGCCAAGCAGCTTTACTGTAATAACAGCTGAGGGCTGTCCTCCTCTGGTATTTTTGGAGAAGAAAAACACACAGAGGCACTAAAGGACAGCAGGTCAGTCCGGCTGTTATACGGGACATATAAATAAATGTTTTACAGCAGAACTCTGATTGAGAAGCTGTGTTTTTGCTTTTTCATTGAGTTTGTTCGTGTTTAAGTGATCACTAATAAAGTTTTGACAAAATAATATTATGCCAAAGGACGTTTAAGGAATATTGTGATGATAAATAACACTGGGGCTTGATTTTAATTAAACATAAGGAGTGAGTTTTATCGTGAAAGTGGACATGGGTTCTACACAGTTTAGGGAAACATTTGCACTTTTACCTGTTCTGTCTCCTTATAAATAGCGCCCTCTACTGACAAAAACTTGTATTTTAATTTTACTAGTGCCTTGCACTATAATGCCTTGTAATTCTTATAATCTCATTTTAAACTGTTGACGTTCTACAGCTAAATAATAACGATGAATTAAAATTTAACTAGATGCTATTTTCAAATACTTACGCAAAAAAAGGGTTGGCTACACACTCCGAATATACTTACATTTGCCATTCCTTGTAGGYAAAACTCCTGAAATTGTAGAGCAAAATGATTCAGTTGAATTTAAAATAAATACTTAAGGCTTAAAGTCTTGAATAAACACATTCATAAGGATTAGTTTAACACGGTTTTTGATCATGCTTCACTTTTGGTGGTCTCGTTTGAAAACATCTCCCCTCCGTTTCAGCGCTTCATTGGTTTCTTCCAAGATGGCGGCCTACATAAGGCAACGATGTTTAAGCGCAGCTGTCAAAGTTAAATGTTTTTCTCCTTCTCTTACAGGTAAACGCGCTTTACTGGTAGCTAACCACCACTTAGTACAACATATTAATTTGATGTGACTGGATGTTTTGTGTTTTTGGTCCGTTTTTTTGTCAGCTTAAGCAGAAGAAGCTCAGTGTCCCCGGTTCGTTAGCTAGCTAAACAATGCTAATTTGTCTTTCAGCCAGACGATGGCTGCTCTCTGCAGCTTACACAGACAGCAAACTGTGGGAGGAGAGAGAAAAAGAAACACAAAACCTGGGTAAGTTTACACATGCTTGGGAACATAGTTTTTTAGTTTGACCCATACACAGCCCTGTCTTTCTGTAATGTTGTTTTATAGAGACAAGTTTGGCTTTTATGCTTGCTTATGCACAAATTAAAATGCATTAAACACTAAATATAACAAGAAAGCTGCATTTAATATTCAAGCAAAACCCGCTTATATAATTTAGTTCAACACATCGTGTTCATTAGGATTTTAGTCGTTTGCATGTTACAGGCTTCTACCATGCGATACTTTGTATGTAATAGTTCACATAAAAATACACACTCCTGATCAAAATCTTAAGACCAGTCAAAAAAGTGCAAGAATTTGCATTTTGCACTATTGGATCTTAAGAAGGTTCTAAGTCAGGGGTTCTTAACCTTTTTTGAGGTACCGAACCCACCAATTTCATATGCGCATTCACTGAACCCTTTTTAGTGATAAATAAAATATGATTTTTTTTCCAAATTCAAGATATAAGTATGTTTTTTTTTTTTTTTT
>NW_013952416.1:1376467-1382328 GCF_001266775.1 Austrofundulus limnaeus | reverse complement strand
AAAAAAAAAAAAAAAACATACTTATATCTTGAATTTGGAAAAAAAATCATATTTTATTTATCACTAAAAAGGGTTCAGTGAATGCGCATATGAAATTGGTGGGTTCGGTACCTCAAAAAAGGTTAAGAACCCCTGACTTAGAACCTTCTTAAGATCCAATAGTGCAAAATGCAAATTCTTGCACTTTTTTGACTGGTCTTAAGATTTTGATCAGGAGTGTATATCAAACACCAAATGTAATTCCCAGGTATCCTTAATGACATGCAACACACCCGTCATAAATATATGACAATTATTTAATACAAGCAGAAGTCCAACATTGGGTGTTAGTTTTATTTCACTCAGTGAACACTGGGTGGCACTGCAGCTTCAGGATCTGTTATTAGGCAGCATCTGCTGAAATAAAACGGGAATAATTTGTATAAATCTAAACATGCTTATTTACAGTAAATATATCTAAAAGAACAAGATTAGTGACACTTGAGATGTACATCTTTTTGATTAAATAAGTGCTGTTTCTTTACTTTCCTGGTGACTGGACAGGTCACATTTACATCTCTGCGTATAAATTTTTTTGAATTTCCTATAATGTAATTTTATTGTTGGTGTTTTTTAACCTCCAGCTGTTCTGGCCAAGTTCATGGATAAAACTTATGAGAGGACGTTTCCGGTCAGCTCTCTGACCATTTCAMGGGTAAGCTGTTAGATGGGCTTTATATTTATTGTTTTGTTTATATTTCAGGTTAAAATAAACTCTTTAAGTTTTGTACRTTTTCTCCATTTCAGTTTGTTGACAGCATAACATCCAGGGAGGAAGTCGATCAAGCAGAGTACTACCTGTACAAGTACGAGGAACCGTTTTCCCTCTTTAGTTTCATCATGTCTGCACTGAATATCTGCTGTTTCCTCTTCCCCCCCATTTTGGTACCAACTTGTGTGTTTTCCTTGGAATGAGTTGCCTTGCTTGGTTTGTCTGTTTTGGTTTATGTTCAGTCACATGGTTGTCTTTGTTCGGGGCAACTCCAGACCTTTCCTGTTTACTCCTTCCTCTGGAATCTGCACTTGTTCTTGCAATCATTTGCTTTAGTTTGTTTCCAATCACACCCCTGGTTAGGAGAAGGTTTATTTTTATTATCAGGTGGGAATTAAAACACAGTTCCCACTTTGTGATGTTACTAAGTAGTTCTTTGTAGTTTTTCTCTTCAATTTATTTGTTAAATTTTCAGAATAAATCCGTCATAGATGATGTTTGCTCATAGACTTGTGACATGTCATCTTATCTCTTTCTGTCACTTATGGGTCTTTTTTTTAATTCTCAAGGTTTCGTCACAGTCCAAATTGTTGGTACTTGCGAGACTGGACCATTCACTCTTGGATCAGACAATGTTTGAAGTTTGGAGYCAGAGAAAAGGCCATGTACACAGTTAAAAACAAGGTACACACCTCCAAACTTTCAGCAGAATTCAGCTGCATAAATAACTTCAACCATGTTTGACATTTTCAGCCTGGAATTAATTTAGTTTATTGAATGTTTTTGTCATTTAATTGTCTGAATCATTCTAAAATGAGAGGTGATTATAAGAGATGGGGCTAATGTTGAAGATCCACGTGTAATCATTAATGTTTTTTAGGTGAAGTGCAGATTCTTTTTWACCAAATCACAGTCTTAAAACTAAATGCCATTAACATTATCACCCACCGTTTCTGGCAGCAGATGAAAATATATAAAAATGGTTTTGCAATGTGTGCGCAGACCCAGTTTGGAATATTTCCAGACAACTTCACCTTCAACCTGCTGATAGATTCCTACATTAAGGATGGAGACTTTAAAAGTAAGTTTGAAATCTGTTTTCAGTTTGCACAAACATTTGTGTTTAACACTTGGTGAAAGATTTATGCAGACTAAAACACCTGCAGGATTTTTTTAACATTTTTGCTGACTTAATATGCTTATATCCCTCTGTCGGATGCAGTAAACAAACTTGAGTAAGCAAGAAGAAAAACATTGTTAGCATAGGTTTTGAGAAGAAAAAAAACACCAATAATTTGCTGCGGTTGTTCAGGTGCATCGTCTGTGGTTGAAGAGGTGATGCTTCAGGAGGCCTTCGACCTTCCCTCCACTCGGATCCTGTCTCTGTATGCTCTGAGTCATTTCTTCGCAACCAAACCACAGCTCACCGTGAGTGAAAGGAATATTCTCGTGCTGCAAAATGCAGAACATTAGCTGGGGCAGGGAGCAAATGAAAACTGTTCTTGGAATGTTGCGTTATCAGTAACAAACCTGTTGTTTAGGTGTCAGAAGAGCGGGCTTTGGGGGCGTCGCTGTTCCACTGTGGACTGCAGCAGGACAACACTGTTGGTCTCAGTGCTCAGCTGCTTGGAAATGCTCTTCTAGGTGGGTTTTTGTGTTCATATTTTTATTATTTTTGTATTTGTGTTTTTTATTTGCACTCACAAAAGAAAAAAAACTAAAAAAAAGTAAATACAAAAATAAAACGAAGTGTGCAGGAGAGGTGAAAAAACCCAAAGGTGAGTTTTCTTCACCTCACTTTTCCAATTTAAACCGATTCATACAGCAGTATTTTTAAAAATAATTAAACTGATTCATACAGCAGTATTTTTAAAAATAATCAAACTGATTCATACAGCAGTATTTTTAAAAATAATTATCATCTTGTTTCGTTTTATTTTTGCAGGAAAGGTGGAGATGTTAAAGGGCATTAATGCCGTTTTTAAAGGCATGCCTCTCTCCTGGGTTCGAGGGTATCTGGGTCGGGCACTGGCTGTGATGGAGAGAGTTGCTGCTGCAGCTTCTGGGGATATCAAACTGTCTAAAGACACAGTAAGAGTGTACAAACTTTTCTATTGTTTGTTTTCATGTAAAGGTTTATATTTGTGGAGAAAGACATGAACCAGTAGTGACTCCGGACTCACTATGGATGTGTAACTTCTGTAATGTGTCAGTCTAGTTTTCAGGGTCAATTTTGAAAATCAGCATTAGCCTTGTCAGATACCGACCAGATGGACTGATCCACAAATATCAGCTTGTTAGAGTTTTGTGTTTGTTCTGCCTGCTGTATAAATAAATTCTCAGCTGGCTATTTTGAGTGCAACAGTAAACCTCAGACTTCCTGCAGCACCCGTTCTGGACCATGTGTTGCTACGATTTACTTAATTCTCACAAAACAGACTTAAAGACTCGCTCTCCCTAAATGCCTCATATACAGGCATCAATTTTGAAAGTCTCTTCTAATAAAGTGAACTTTCCCTGTTTTATTATTTGCGGCTTGTTGGGCAGTGCTGTGAAAATGTGTCGATGTTTTCTGGATGAACTTCTTTATAATCTCAGCAGCACCCCTGACAAGTCTGGATCTGATGAATTGTTATCAGAACAAAAAATAAACAATCGACCAGATTTACAGCATGTTGCCTGTTCTTTTGAGTTATGTTGTCTCGTTTTCGTATTTGTTGCTCTTTTATGATTGGCGTCCCTTTTTATATATGTATTTTAAAAAGTTGGCTTAGTCTACACACTGCAGACACATTAGATTGACTTGTTTTTAGTGCTTAATATTGCAATGATGATATGATTTGTGATAAATCAACAAATATAAAAGTATGTAGTGCTGATGTCTTTCTGCACTGGGTTCAGAGCAAAACAACAAAAAAAAGGTTTCTATTCCAGCATTAATTTTTTAAAAATATGAAGATCCATCCAGTTGGCCACATACATGAGTGGCTCCATTTAATTCGTGAAATACTTCAAGCTTCCATCTGAGTCAAAACTCCAGGGTTTGTGCAGGGTCTTAAAAAGTCTAAAAAAGTCAAAAAAATTGAAAATTAAAATTTTAGGCCTAAAAAAGTCTTAAAAATGCCCAGATTTTCATCCCAGGTCTTAAATTTTAATTTTGTCGTCTTGATTTTTTTTTTCTTGATCATTCCTGAGAAGCTTTGGCTGCATAAATAAACAGAGTAAAGAGCTGTAATCAGAGGTTAATGTGATCTGTCTTCATGATGTATAAAGTTTGCTGCCGGTCTTGGTATGGGGTTAAACTACATATCCTGTGATACTGCAGGCAAAAAAAAAAAAACAGTACAGTTTACATGTTTTCGTCTTCTTTGCCTTAACCCACTGCACACGACGGCTTCTTCACCCGCCCAGAAAATAACGAAGTTCAGTCATGTCCGCTGCTCGTCCTTTAAACATATAAAGTGTGTTTTCAATGAGGCTTGGCTTGATAGCAGTGATTTTTGCACTCGGTTGGAAGCGGTCCACACCAGTTGATATAAAAGTCTCATAGATGTGACCRTTTCATTAAAATAATTTAGTGTTCTTGTATTAAGATTAAATATTATTTAATAGCTAAATTGATAACAATAAAAGATTTCATTGTTAAAGTTTCTGGGACAATTTGAATGTTACTGTTAATGCATCGTTTTGGTCTTAAATATCATTCCTAATGGTCTTAAAAGGTCTTAAATKTAACTTTACTGAAACCTGCATGAATCCTGAAACTCAATCATTTATTGCAGTTCCTGCAATGTTTTGTGATATGCATATTGCATAAGCTGTTGTCACCGTGATGATAAATTTTCAATACATTGTGCAGCCTTGCTTGCTTTTGTACAGGTAGAAAAACATGGTGGGGGAAAAATGACAAAAACATTTTACACAACATTTCTTATTTGAGCTAATTTTTTAATGTCTTTGCTTTACTGTGAGTGCTACATGAAATAAACACACACAGCAGACAGACTTGTTTATCTCCAGACAGGTTTAATCTGCTCAGACTGAACACATGCTGCTGTACTGTTGTTATTTTTACATGTATGCACGTATACACCGCTGGTTGTCGTGCCTTTAATCCGGCCCGCGGTGTCCAGTTCAATAGTTCGTTCAGCTTTGTCCRCGGTTAATGAGATTTTGAGGGAGCCTGGAGCCCAGAGGGTGTTCGTGAGAATCACTGCGACAGCGGCRCAGCAATAATGGAGACAGAGAAAATAAGACAGGGAGACAGAGAGGATGTATTACATCTCAGGTTCTGGTGACTGCTGCCTCGGGTCACAGTAAATCATCCTTTTTTCGAAGATTAAGAGCTGAGGTCTGGAGGAATAATTAGCCTCTTGCGTCATTTCTGCTCTGTGATCAAATATTTGAAGAGCAGAAAAGTTCATTAGAATATTTATGATAAAGATGTTTMAGGTTCTAACTGTCAGCTTGGGTTTGCGATGTTTTTCAGCTCGACTACATGAGCGACTTGCTGCAGGAGCTGTCCTCCACCTCGGAGACGGAYGACGACTCCGGAAAGGAGTCAGGGGAGGAGTCAGTAGAGGAGTCAGTGGAGGAGTCAGGCCAGGAAGAAAACAAGAAAGAAGAAGACGTGGATGAAGAAGACGAGGCTGAGAAGGCTAACCTTCCTCAATATGTCCTCAGATTTAAGGTTTGTTGTGGCTTTGTTTGTGGTTTGCAGCTGAATTTACAGGAGTTTTCCTCGTTGGGACAAAGCRGCAAACACAGCTTCCTGTTACGTCTGAGGTGCTGACTGCAGAGTCCGCAGCGGCAGAAAGAGCAGAGAGGGAGAGGCTGCCAGCTCTGAATGTAATAAGTTCATAATAAAAAAAATCTATAAGTCAGTCCTAAAGGTCTGTATRCAAAATGGGGGAATACCTGTCTAATTTACAGACAATCTGTACAACTTGACATGAAGCCACGGCTACAAAAACCACCAATAATACACAGAAACGCAGAGTAATATGCTGCTGTGCACCACAGACAGGTGTCTCTGGACCACAGACAGGTGTCTCTGGACCACAGACAGGTGTCTCTGGACCACAGACAGGTGTCTCTGGACCACAGACAG
>NW_013952416.1:1373370-1375145 GCF_001266775.1 Austrofundulus limnaeus | reverse complement strand
AGCCACAGCTGTGCCAAACATTACCAACAGCATCAATACGGTTATATAATAAGCTGATAACCAAATAAAACATTTAAATAAAATATATGTTACTCACCAGAACTTTTTATTATCTCTTTAAAAACTCCATCCTCTTATTCCTCAAGAAAAATCCAGCTCTGTCATACAGGTCCTCCCGTTTTTGTTTCAACAATAAGTCCTTTCCTATCACCACCATGGAGCTAACACTAAAACTCCAGTCTGTTCTGTTATGTGTTTTTGTTATAAGTTTTAATTTTCTGTAACTCTTAAGAATGTCCGCTCAGCATTTAGCTTCAGAAATGCTACAGAAATTTAGTTTCCCGGTTCTGACTGTCTGCTCTCTGATCAGCCAATCAAACGACGAGAAAATGTTGAYGCTGTCCGAGGCCAGCTCGCAGGCTCTGGTGTCTTCACCTCAGCACCTGATTGSTCAAAGCAGCAGTATCGCTCTCATGTGTTTCACCCTTCAGGTGCCTTCACTGCTCGTTCTGAAGGCCTGAGGCAGATTTGTGGACCCTAGCAACAGATGAWGATCAAAATATGATTGGATAAAACCTCTAAAATAAATACAAGCTGCTGGAAGCTGCGCAGCCAGGACAAAAACTATGAAACAGATATTTCAAGAATAATTATATCCTAATAATAATATTAATAACTATTATAATAAATGAAAAATATTAGTGATTCTGATTGTGTTTAGGCCAGCAGAGAASGCTTTGCTGGCCCTGACGGCACACCACTGGTTCTGAGCCTCGCTGTGACCTTCTAAARTGACTTATTTCTAATTTTACTAAATAGATTTTGAATTTTGCCCGTCAACTAACGAAGCAGAAACCTAAATATCCAGTATCTCACTTCTTGAAAAACTTTTTTTTGTTTGTTTTTGCATTATTCTGAGAATCCCCCAAAACACAATTTCCCTCTACCCTGAAAAGATCAGTTTGTCTTCTGTTCCTTTACCATCTTTCTGTCTCCCGTCCTCTGCAGGAGCTGAGCAGTCAGCTGGAGTCTCAGGGTAAAGTGGAGCCCGCCTCCTTCCAGGCTTTAACGACCACCCAGGCCCAGCAGAGCCTGGCCGCAGCGGAGCAACAGGACCTGGAGCAGTACGAGAAGCGATTGGTGGACTGGGCGGCTGAGAGGAGGACGCTGATCCAGAGGGAGAAGGAGATGAGGGCGAAATCTGAACAGGAACGACAGGAGCGGTTAGCTGCCAAGGCTGCAGCTGAACAAGCTGCAGCTGAACAAGCTCAGACACAGTGACCGTGCTTTTAATGGAACATTGCATCCACACGTGACCAGTTATTCCTGTGTATATTTACTGTGCTYGCTCTGCTAAATAAGTTGTCAAATTAAACCGATTTTGATTTGTAGAAAAAATTGTGATGTTTTTATTTTTCATGTGGTTAAAAAATTGTTCCATTGCAGCTATCTGACTTTATCTGAGCAAGGGGGGGGGAAAGAGGGAATAGCTGCCCCCCTCCCCGCTCTTCCTCTGCCTGAAGTCATCTTTGTCGTACATTTGTTTCTTTTTCTGTCAGAAGATTGTTTGGACCTTTTCTCCCACGGAACATGTATTTGTTAACAGCATCTCCAGAAAACCAAATACTTTGCAAAGGAAGGAAAGCATTAATGACCAGAAAACCTTTTTTCATTCACATGTGAAAACATCGAGTCTTGCAGCTAAACATCCTGATCACCATGAGAAACACACACACACACACACACACACACACACACACACACACACACACACA
>NW_013952416.1:1370608-1373150 GCF_001266775.1 Austrofundulus limnaeus | reverse complement strand
AAACAACCCCCCCAAACACACACACACGTTTGTTTCTCGACTTCATGGGGACCTTCCATTGACTTACATTCATTTTTTTTTACTTTATATCCTAACCCTGACCATATACTCTAAAATTAACCTCACAAGTACCTACCTGACCCTAAAACTAACCTAAACCTTGGTCCTAAACCCACACCTGTAATTTGCATTTGGATCCGTGGGGATCAATGCCAGGTCCGTACGAGGCTGTTTTTTTGGTAAAAAAAAATAAATAAAAAACTCCCCACATTGTAGGAAAAACCCGTATACACACACACACACACAAATTGTCCTACAGAGTTTAATAGGTTAAGATGAGGGTGCAGCATCAGCTAATACACAAATAGAACATCCCAAGTGGCCAATTGAGCTGTTCAGACTCTTGTCATGAGACAGTAGATCTTTGAAAAAGTCATTGTTCTACACGTTAGGCATTCATTCCACATTATGTTCCTTCTATTCAGTATTCAGAGCATGATCTTGGGAAAGAGTTTGGTATGCAGCCCAGCATGATTGAGCTTTAAAAAAAAAACCCACTAAAACAAGAACAATTCTCTACTAGCTCTTTGTTTCTAAGAACACATTTGGATGTTTCTTAATRTATTAAAATCTCCTTTATGTAATAAAACAGTGTTTTGTAAGTAGATATTTTATACTTCAAAGACGATCTCGACTGTAATTAATTTTTTGCTTTAGACTCAATATTTTAAGGTTTTTGTTTAAATTACACTCTTAGTTTAGCATTATTTTTTGGTAAGTGAGATATTGAATGTGCAGTTGAAATAATTACAAAGTAGGGGTCAACACAAAATTAAGTGATTAGAATTTTTCAGAGCAGTGCCTCTAGGAGTCAGCTTTAACGTAGAAAACAAAAAAATGTTTAGGCTCTTCATCGGTTGGTGTCAGATTAATTAGCAGGACTCATGTTATTAGCAAATGAACACATCAAATAAATTATCATATTCTTTTGAATAAAATATACGCAAAATATTTTAAATCCCACGTCACATTTTTCTCATGTTTGTTTCTAAAGGTACTGACCTGCAATTGTTTGCAACTCAAACTTGACTGAAAACTATGAGAAAACATGCACACTTTTGGTTGTGACCAGTAAGCCATGTGGTCACCGAAGTGCCTGGAGAAAACCCACACATGCACAGAGAGAATGTTCAATCTCTACCCTTTAAGGTCCCCGGCGGGGATTCGATCCAACAACCTTTTTTACAGCTCTACAATCTGAGCCACTATGAAACATGGCATCGTATGAATAGTTTTGCCCATTTTATTTCACATCTGGCATATTTTCTTCTGAATTGGACTCACCCAAACTGAAACAGGAAGTGACATCAAAGGGGAACGCTTTAAGAAAGGCAACCGCATGGTCTTTATTTATTAAAACCATATCATTCTTTGTCTCTTTCTGATAAAATAATCTAAAAAAAACAGATTCTATAGTCTGTGTTGTTAGTCATTRTAGCAACATCCTGTTCATATTAAGATGTTCCCTTTTGACATCACTTCCTGTTACTTCACATGCAAATATTTCAACAACTGCTCGTCTCAGCAGCGTGAAATTTGTTTAATAGTATATTATAAATTTTATCTTTCCAAAGATTTATTCACTTTTATTATAAAATGTATCATCACAGGTACTTTAAAGCCAATCTGTAAAGAACAATTTGCCATTCACTGTCATTCTGTCAGCTTCTCTTTCTTCGGTTTACCTTCTGCTTTCARCTTAAAGGTGGCCGAGGTGTGAGCAGTCGACCAGCAGAGACGTCAGGAAGTTTGACGTTCACATGACTGGAACTGATGCACAGAGGCTTTTAAAACAGCCGTGTGTGTGTTCTCATGGGTGGAAGGAGAGAGATGTGTCAATGGAGCAGATGGACTGCATTAGAGACGGTCAGAGTTTGAACACAAACATTTTATCTCGGTTTGCACAAGCTTTTTTTTAAAGAATGAAAACCACCTCATCCTGATTTAATCTTTAGAAGTTTAGTTTGTGCTGTCTCTGAACACGATGTTCACCTGAATACTTCCCTAATGAGCACATTTTTTAAGCATGTGTGTGAGTTTTTGATCCTTTCATTACTGGAGTTGTCCTTATCATGCACAAAAAATATTTTTTCCCCTGAGATTTTYAGTTTTACCTTTAGTCAGCACAATTCAAGTTTTAGTTTTGCTTCATGAGACCATACTGCCCTGATCCTGTTCTGTAATGCATAAACTAAATATGTTACAGCGGGTAAAATAAGTATTGAACACGTCACTATTTTTCTCAGTACATTTATTACTAGAGGTGCTGATGACATGAAATTTTCACCAGATGTCGGTAACAACCCAAGTGATCCATACATACAAAGAAATCAAACCATAAATGTCCAGAAATGAAGTTATTTGTAATAATGTGGAATGGCACAGGGAAAAAGTATTGAACACAAGAAGAAGCCAAGACACCAGCTGAACTCTCTCAGTAATTAGAAAGCAAGCCTGCCCCTTGTCAGTGCAAATTAATATC
>NW_013952416.1:1367904-1370598 GCF_001266775.1 Austrofundulus limnaeus | reverse complement strand
GATATTAATTTGCACTGACAAGGGGCAGGCTTGCTTTCTAATTACTGAGAGAGTTCAGCTGGTGTCTTGGCTTCTTCTTGTGTTCAATACTTTTTCCCTGTGCCATTCCACATTATTACAAATAACTTCATTTCTGGACATTTATGGTTTGATTTCTTTGTATGTATGGATCACTTGGGTTGTTACCGACGTCTGGTGAAAATTTCATGTCATCAGCACCTCTAGTAATATATTTACTGAGAAAAATGGTGACGTGTTCAATACTTGTTTTACCCGCTGTAAGTTCACTCGTAGTTTCTCTAGAGGATATTCATAAAACTTTTGTTATTCATCAAGGTCAAGTGTTTCATATGTTTTCATGTAGATAAGTAAAAACAATAATGTATAATTTACCCGTCTGTTTGTTTTCAGGCTGTGCATGGCTCTTATCTATTCTGACATGAGACAATTGTTCATTTATTAAAGCAATAAGTTAGTGAGGGGTGTGATGGTAATGAGAAAGCAGATTTATGTGCCGTCAGATCCATTTCCCTCTAACTCTGTCATCAGCTAATAGCTGTTACAGGTTTGAACAATGCAGAGGGTTTTAATTGTGAATTAAACTTTAGCCAAAATAATTGTTTATTTGGGGATATTGTTGTGTTCAGCTGCACGGAAACTGCAGAAAAATCAATGGTGTTTAATGCATCTTTGGCTTTTTTGGCTCTGCAAATCTTTGGGGAGTGTTTTAACTTTCTCTCTCACACGTTACACACACACACACACACACACACACACACATACACACACACACACACACACACAGCACAGCACAGCACAGCACAGCACACCACAGTCCTGCCATGAGAACAAATAAGGACAACTTTTTTTGTTTTGTTGTTTGTCTCAGTTTATCTAAAGTGTTACCCTGAGTAATGAGTTATACACTGAAAAAAAGGACTTACACAATGGGTCAAAGCAAACGCAACAGACCTTTGTCGCTTTTTATCAAGAGTAATTTGAGGAGGCACTCAGAAATAAACACCCTTAGAAAAAAAATTAGCACAAAAAGTAAGGAAAAATTTGTGTTTGGTAGGATATTTCTTTGTTGTAAAAAAAAGCTTCTGGCGATACTGTTGGAAAGCCTGTTAGTTTCCCCTTTAAATGATGCCACATTTGTAAGGAGCATGCATTTGTGGGATGAGCAGTAGAGCTGTGTGCGTTGCACACACAAAACATTTGCCAAATCCTATCTGCCAAACAGTTTATTTTGCTGTTGTCGTTGATACTTGTTTTGAGCTACTGGTACACCATGCTACCAATTTATTGTTGAGAAGCATTGTTACAACAAAGAGATTTGTTGTAACAATTTAATTTTTATTAAATTTCCTAAATTTTTGTGAAAAAAAATCACAAAAATTCAGCAAATTTAATGACGTAATATACATAATAATATACATATACAATAAAAGCCTAGAATTTCTTTTTTTATTGTCTTTTTATCTTTTTTTACCATCTTATCCTGTCCAGCAGTGTGACAAWCAGAATCATCAAACTGTAGCTCAGCATCATAACAGTGATCGAGTTATAGACTCTTCTGTGTTGGCCATGATTCGGGGTGCTGGCCATCAGTTTCAATGGTTTTACTGTCAAGTTTTATTTAAATCTGTCCAATTGGAGAATTGTSTTGGGGTTTGTTTGCTACTGACTTTTAAAATGCACATTTTGTGGTCTTTTCTTAGGTGAAAATTGCTATTTTTATTGTGTAATTATTAAACTGGTGATTTTATGCACAGACTGGTCTGAGTGGCAGTTGTACTCTGACATAACACAGTGGTTCAAGAGAAATTTTTGCCCTGCCCTAAATTAGCTTAAATATTCTTGACTGTTTCAGCCAAACTCTTCGTTTTATAAGTTGTTGTATTTACAGTAATGGCTTTTTTGTACAAATATTAGGTCATTGACAAGAGAAAYATGGTGAATGATAAGCCTTTCTTCAACTGGTACCAGTTAAAATCAGATTTTTTTGTTCTTGTTTTTAAGCGTGTGAGAATTTCATGATTAAAATTAAATCACTTCAGTACAAACAGAAACAAAGATCTGCCTAAAATGTTTGTTAATTAACACTGCTAATGACTTTATAGCAGTTCGACCTGACTTGAAGGAATAATAAAAGCCTTTTACCAGAAGGAAAGGTTAGAGCTAATCATGAGTATAAACAAAACAAAAGGGCGTGTAATTGGACAGCAGCCAAATCCTCCAAACGTCCAACTAATTGCTGCAATAACTGGATTGGATGTCACATTTTCAGCTAAAGAAAGACTGTGATCATCTTAGACACACACAGACACACGCACGCACGCACACACACAGGTTTGCACAGCTATCCATTTGGGGATATTCCATTGACTTCCATTACATTTCTACAGCCTCACCCTGACCACAAACCCTAAGGCTAACCTCACAGGTACCTACCTGACCCTAAAACTAATCTAAACTCAATTCACACTTTGGTCCTAAACTGAACCCCCAACCCACCAATGGCTTTTAAACCAAATGGGGACTCGAGTTTTGTCCCTAATTGCACCAGTTATCTCCACATGTAGGATTTTTGTCTTAGAATTGCCCCCAAATGTCACCAGAAACAACCCCCCAAACACACACACACACACACACACACACACACACACACACACACACACACACACACACACA
>NW_013952416.1:1363727-1366694 GCF_001266775.1 Austrofundulus limnaeus | reverse complement strand
GTGTGTGTGTGTGTGTGTGTGTGTGTGTGTGTGTGTGTGTGTGTACTTTTGAAGCAAAAGCTATAATTTACATAGATTTGTTTGTTCCCATTTAGTGACCTGTGACACAGAGAGCTTCCAAACATGAGTGACTCAAATATTCATTCCCAGATTCGGAAGAATGAATGAGATGCCGTGTTACTCATCATGACCCCCGCACGTGAAGCGTAAGTGGGAGTCATATTGTTTTTGTAGKTTTTTTTTGTTTTGTTTTGTTTTGTTTTTTGTTCTGTGATTTTTGGTCAACCGTAGCACAAAAACGGCTGCACCGATCAACATGACATTTGGCAGGGCTGTAGATGAGTCTGACCTACACTGYGCCAGCCAACAGTTTGACGATAGACCCCATATTTGAGGAGGGGGCTCTTTTCAAAGTGGGGGTGTCTGGACATGCAAAAACGCTTATAACTCAGAAACTGTTCAACATAGGAGCTTCAGATATAGACACTCACCCAAGCCACTAGAATTTTGGGATGCAYCTAGTAGCAAGACATTTATTAGGAATAAAGACTTCTGAGTTCTGGTGTATTTGTGCTTGCGGGGGTCATTACTATGTGGGACCTAGTTTGCTCTTTTGGTTGTAGATTTGCCCCATTTTTCTTTTCTAATGCCTTATCAGCAACACAACATCCTGTTTTCCAGCCCTGTTGTGGGCAACTAAATGGTGATTTAATCTTTGGCAGCTTGACGTTTTCTGTTCCAGTTAATAATTATAATCATAAAGCTGATGATTGACGGGACATTTACTTTCAGGGAAGCAGGAATATTTTCTTGAGGGATCCAGATTTTGTGAGTTGTCTAACATTTTTACATAAGCTTCCTGCAGAGTTAGTTTAACACGAGTCTTACCACTTCAGAGATAAACTGACAAGTTAAAACAACTTTCATGTGCACAACAGCAATGCAAAGTGAACGAGGAAAAATCAGCTTTAATGTTGGGTTTTTAATGACTTAATCGTTTTTAAGGAGTTTGGTTCATTTAAATGGAATCACTTCATCAGGAGTAATTTTACTTTTTTAGTTTTATCAGATACAAGCTGTAAATATTGTTCAAAAACAGCCTTTTTGTTGTCTTGCTGGCAATTTAGTGCCCGTTCAAACAGTTTACATCTGATCCTCTGCGCTCAGACCTTGTTATGTTGAGAGAAACTTGCATTAGGATGTTATCTATAAACACATCCCCGACTCTTTCTAAACTTTACTTTTAAAAAAACCAAGCAGGAGGCAAACTGACGTCGAGGACAACAGCAGGACACATTCTGAGAAAAAAAACATCTTGTTTAGCCAACTTCAAGTCATTGTAAACATTTCAGTCTGTCAGTGCCCGTTTAAGCTCATTTCTGAAGCTGTTGTTGAAAGGAAAAGGAAATCAGTTGATTGGAGCTCCACAAAAAAACAAAAAAAAAAACAAAAAAACTGAAGGTCTTTCAAACTGCCGTTTTACTGAAGTGTAGATAAATAAATACAAAAAGGAAATTTTAAAAATCCAACTGAACACATTTTCTTATTTGTAAAAGATCCAATTAGACATAATTTAACAAAAAAAAAACATACCTGATGCACATTTTGTGTGTAAAAGAAACACCTATTRATCCAAACATGCTGGATTATTGTACTAAATGAATTTAAAAAAAGAAATGTAAATAAGTAAGCAAATTTTACTTGTGTAGCACTTTTCATAGATATGCATATCACAAAGTGCTTCACAAGTAACAAAACTGAAAAAAATACTAATACAAGCATAATAACAATAAAACAAGTTAATTTAAGTAATAAAACACTACCATACAGTGCTGCTAGAATAACTTTTAACTCCAGAATGGTATTTTTAAAATAATTTTCCTGCATTTCAAAGTCAATCAGGACAAGTAATCTTACTGTTTAACAGTAAGAGGAAATGTGTCACACAGTTCGTCTTGTCAGTTATAAATGTGTAAACAGTTAGTTTATCACAGATCTGCTGTTAAACCTGAAATAAATACACTTTTTTTTCTTTAACCCGTCCCGTGGGCTGCTGAATGTGCCCAAACCTGTCCTCTGAGATCATGTTTCTAAACGTAATACTATAAAAAAAGCCTGTGCCTAACCTGAATATATGATATTACCAGCCTATTAAAATGGAAACACAAAAGCATGGCTGTGAGGGAAAGCAAAACTGTGATACAGTCTCACACCTGGGGCTTCATTTTTCCTTTTCATCTTATTGTGTTCTGTTGAAAGTGACAAAGTGAAACACAAAACAAGTAAAAACAAAAAAGAACRTGCTTTCTACTCATTGGGATTTCTTTGACACAAAAATACAAAAATCCAGCAAATTCTTTCCTTGATCACAATGTAGTTGTTGTTGTTGTAGATGAACTTAAGATGTGGACCAAAGATTATTTTTCCTTTGCTTTTTTTAGACGTTTTTTTTTCCTAGACACAAAACAAATGTAGTGCACAATTGTCTACARTAAGTGTGCCCACGTTATTTACCAGGAAATGAATTCTTTTAGCCAAGCTGCGGGTCAGAAAATCTGCAGGTTATCTGACTTCGACAAACAAATCCAGGAAAAGCACATTCGTGTGGAGCTTAATCTCAAATCTTCTTACAGCACATTCTGTGAGGCCTGACACTCCACATGTGGGCAGGCTATAGGAACKCTGCACACACGGGGTTTTGAAACAGTGGTTTTCAGAGAGCGGACGTGTTAAGGCCAGTTAAACCGAATGCCATTCCTGGGGAAAAAAAGAAAAAAAAACTTTCCAAGGTTTTGTAACGCCCCTGATCACAGAGGGTTTCCCCTGGAAATAAGTAACAATAACACAAAGATCTGATTTTAAGGTTCAGGGTCACATCAGTGGACTGACATGTGGAGGACTCCAGGTTTCAGCCTGCAGAGGTGGATGTGGGTGTGTGTGTGTGTGTGTGTGTGTGTGTGTGTGTGT